>NC_044001.1:1137244-1152244 GCF_902150065.1 Myripristis murdjan | reverse complement strand
TGATCAATAAAAGCTGCTGGTTCTCAAACTGAAATCCGTCAGAACGTTCCACACTGTGTTGGTTCCACCTGACGGGTTCTGTCGTCACAGGAAGTTGCTTTGATGTCATTTCCTGTTTCTGGATGAACTGGAGGGTCACAGATCAGACCTGGAACGCAGAGCTGAGGGAACATAGATCTAGAACACTGACCTAGAACACTTACCGAGGGAACATAGATCTAGAACACTGACCTAGACCACTGACCTAGAACATAGACCTAGAACATAGAGCTGAGGCAACATAGAGCTGAGAGAACATAGAGCTGAGGGAACATAGAGCTGAGGGAACGCAGAGCTGAGGGAACATAGATCTGAGGGAACGCAGAGCTGAGGGAACATAGATCTAGAACACTGACCTAGACCACTGACCTAGAACATAGACCTAGAACATAGAGCTGAGGCAACATGCTGAGGGAACACAGAGCTGATGGAACATAGAGCTGAGGGAACATAGAGCTGAGAAAACATAGAGCTGAGGGAACATAGAGCTGAGGGAACATAGAGCTGAGAGAACATAGAGCTGAGGGAACATAGAGCTGAGGGAACATAGAGCTGAGGGAACATAGAGCTGAGGGAATATAGAGCTGAGAGAACATAGAGCTGAGGGAACATAGAGCTGAGGGAACATAGAGCTGAGAGAACATAGAGCTGAGGGAACATAGAGCTGAGGGAACATAGAGCTGAGGGAACATAGAGCTGTTACGCTGGTTTGTGGCTGTTGTTTTAGGGTGAACTGTCACTTTAAATTTGGATTTCTTCATGTTTACCAGTTGCCTTGCTGACCCCCGTATGTGCGCTCCACTGACCTGAGGCCTGCAGAAGGTTCTGGTTCTGTGGTGGTTCTGCAGCAGAACGCCCTGCAGAGTCTGTCAGAGTTTGAGGAAGGAGCTCCGTCAGCTGAGCGGTGCAGCTGGAGGGCGTTTACCATCCGGCTGACGGGCTGCCGGCACGCCGCCGCCGCACAAACAGCCTCTCGGAGCAAATGCAGTGATTACATTCATTAGAGGAACCTTTAGTGGAACCCTGTGGAGCGGCGGCTGGCTGGCGGCGGAGGAGATCGCTCCCCGTCTGCAGAGTTTGTTCTTTGATTAGAACGTTAATTCTGCATGTTTGACCCGCAGTCGTTTGTGTTTTCTGGGAAATTGGGATTAATTATAATCGGTTTTTAATTACCTGCTTTTCCTCGCCAACGAGGAGAAGAAGAGGAGGAAGAGGAAGCGCTGACTCGTGTTCCCCCTCCCCGGCGGAGTCTGTGTTCTCCTCCTCTCCTCCCTCCTCCTCCTGTGGGTTTGCTGTGTTAATGCGTGTTAATGAGCACAGAGCAGCAGATGAGCGGCAGCCATCTTGGCCCGCCTCCCGCCTGGTTCTGTTCCTGTTTCTGCACTTTCTGCAGTCGTTCAGGAGAACAGGGAGAACGTAGAGCCGAGGGAACATAGAGCTGAGAACGTAGAGCTGACAGAACACTGAGTTTAGGAAACAGACATGAGGGAACGTAGAGCTGAGGGAACATAGAACTGATAGAATGTAGATTTGAGAGAACGTAGAGCTGAGAAAATGTAGAACTAAAAAAACTTTAGAGCTGGGGGAACATAGAGCTGAGAGAAAGAAGATTTGAGGGAACGTAGAGCCGAGAGAACGTAGAACTGTCGTCAGGTTAGCGAGTCACTTGAAGCTGCAGGTGGCGAGGGAAAGCTCAGCGCCTCCTCCTCCTCCTCCTCCTCCTCCTCCTCCTCCTCGTGGTGGAGGCGCTCTAACTCCAACCCCCCCCCCCCCCCCCCCCCCCCCACCGCCCCCCCACTCCGGGAAACTGACGAGATGATTTTCAAGGCCGATGCCGATACTGGTCAGAGCGTATTCAGGGTGGATATTCATTTGTAATGAATCTGATTAGTTGATGGTCATTTCTCATGATTTCAGTGACGTCTTGATGCATTTAAAGGTCAGATCAGTGAAGCTGGATCACATTTCTTGAGTTGAACTGCTTGTGAATGCAGCCTCAAGCATTTAAACTCCTCCTCATGTTGGAGGGCCCCCCGAGGCCCCCGGGCCCCCTGGAGGCCGCTGGAGGGCCCCCCAAGGCCCCTGGGCCACGCTCTGAAAACCACCGGTCCACTCAGCCCCTCCCATCCGGGTCATGTGGTGCTAATAACGAGCAGCTGATTGGAGACGACTGGTTCTGAGCCGATCACACACACACACACACACACACACATTTGGTGTGAATCAGTAGAAAGGAGTGTGTGTGTGTGTGTGTGTGTGTGTGTGTGTGTGTGTGTGTGTGAATGAGTTTTGTGCTGAGTGCGGTGCTGCCAGGTCAGGAGGCAGGAAGTCATTAATCTGAGGTGACTTGTCCAGGTATTTTTAGCCGTGACCAGCAGCTGGGCGGAGTCACTCCGTCAGCGGGGCCCGAAAACGTCAAAAAAAAAAAAAAAAAAAATCTTTATTGCACCAAACAGAACGCAGCGACATGAGCTCCTGGTTCATCCCGAGCTCGGCTCCTCTGAGGGGGGATGAGCACACACACACACACACACACACACACACACACACACACACACGCACGCACACACACACACACACACACACACACACACACACACACACACACACACACACACACACACACACACATTTTTAAAGAGCCCATGACATGGACTCTTACTGTCTTGATCTGATGTATTTCCTGTTGAAACAGGAAGTAGGAGGGTTCACTCACAAACCAACAGGATGTCAGTTTGGGAGGGAAACACACTTTTATTTTGAAGGGACAGGTGGAGAGGATGTTTACAGATTTGTGAAGCTTTTATTGAGCACTGGAGCAGGATGATGATGTCACTGTTTTACAGGAAGTGGAGGTCATGTGACGTCACTTCATGGGACTTTAAAAGAAAATCTGTCAGAGGTGAAGCGTCTATGCAGATGACTCTCTGCTGTGTGTCTGTGTGTGTGTCTCTTCTGCTTGATGTGATTCTACACTCTGTGCTGTTTTCACGAGTCGGCATGCGGCTGCTCACTGATTGGTCGGATGCAAACGGATTAATGTAAAATAATAAATCAGAGCGCAGCGTGAAATAGCGACTGATCCGGTCCCTGAAGCTCTCAAAGCTTTTAAAGATAGATAGATAGATAGATAGATAGATAGATAGATAGATAGATAGATAGATACTTTATTCATCCCGAAATTCGCAGTTTTTCATCAGTATACACAGATTACAAGATTAAATAAATAAATAAAAAATAATATAAATAAAAAAAATAAAAAATAAAGAATAAACAAGATTAAATAAATAAAAAATAAAGAATAACATTAAAGTGCCTGTTTGTCCTTCAGCGTCTTCTCACCTTCACTTTAGCCTCTCTCGTTTCCCAGGTAAAGGTGCAGTCTGTAATTATTTACTCGCTCAGGTGTGCAGACGTCGTTCCTCACGTCCACTTCAGGTTCTGAGAGTGCCGCCGGGACTTTGAGCTCCACAGCCGAGCCGAGTTCGCTTCGTCCTTTTTTTTGGGGAAAGTCCCCTGCCAGGCCACACACACACACACACACACACACACACACACACACTCACACACAGTCTTGGATGGTATCCAGGCTGGTGTGTACTGTCTGCTGTCAGCGAGGCCAACACACATTCAAGATCCAAGATTCAAGATCTAATTTATCGTCAGTCTCCTTCTGTACATAAACAAACAACAGCAGCGAGACGCCGTTCCTCCCAGACCCCAGCAGAGCGACGGAAAAGATCCAAAATAAAAAAACGGATCGTTCAGATTTCACTCGAGACGATACCGGCAGAAAAACAACACGAGGAGCTGCTGGAGCTCGAGCCCCTTCAGAAACAAGGAAAAGTCTGAATGCATTCAGTTTGAACTTTGTGATCTCTTTTAGAATCACATGTTAAATCACACACCTTTCACTCTCCCACGCTTTCAAAGGCTTTTAAACGCACCACCGCTGTCAACAGGATCATCATTTAGTTCAACTGAAGAACAAAACAAACTGAACATGTGACTGTGTGACAACGACTGAACACCACAGACACATACAGGAGGAGGAGCAGGAGGAGGAGGAGGACGAGGAGGACGAGGAGGTGGAGGAGGAGGAGGAGGAAGAAGAGGAAGAGGACCAGGAGGAGGAGGACGAGGAGGAGGAGGAGGAGGAAGAGGAGGAGGAAGAGGAGGAGGAGGAAGAGGAGGAGGACGAGGAGGAGGACGAGGAGGAGGACGAGGAGGAGGAGGACGAGGAGGAGGAGGAGGAGGAGGACGAGGAGAGGAGTTTTGAAGCGAAGAACAGGCGTTCGTTCCAGCTGAAGTCCCTCAGGCAGGAAAGTTCCACTTTTTCCGGAGTCAGAGGAAAGTTTGCAGAAAACAGAAGCGTGGCGTTTGTTGTCCTGCAGGGAGTTCTGGGAAACTGGGAAACTGGGAAGCGCGCCGCAGGCTCCGGTCTCCCCACATCATGTTTTCCCACTGTGGTTGTTGTTGTTGTTGTTTTATTGCTCAGGTGCCTGGCGGCTGCTGTGCTCAGCCTCTCCTCACACGTCAGGCTAACGACTCCCATAGACTTCAAGTCTTTATGCTAAGCTAACTGGAAGTGCTACCCACAGGAAGTGAACCAGTGGACGTCCAGAGGTGGAAACAGAGTTTTCTTATAAAATTGTAAAATCTGTTTTTTTTTTTTTCCACTGGCTCAGAAACAGCTGATGTGTATTTTGGAGAATGTGTTTACCATGATGGATTGTGGGTAAAACTGTCGTGGTTGGGGGGTGAGGGCGGCGCGTGGCAAGGAGGTTTTACTTTACTGCGTTTTTATTTTTATTTATTTATTTATTTATTTTGCTTGAATACGTCTGTACATGTGAAGCCACATCAGAGCGAGCCGGGGCCGGCGGACGGACGGACGCACGCAGCGTGGCGTGGCGTGGCGTGACGTGGCGTGGCGTGGCGTGGCATGCCGTGCCGTGACGTGACGTGACTTTGTGCACAAAGACGTGGAGTAAGTGTGTGAACGAAGGGACTAACTGATCTTTTCAAAATAAAAATCTGCAGCTCAGCACCAAACAAAAAAACCATCCACAGAAACCCAGAGGAATGACTGTGAAGTGACCAGTGTGTGTGTGTGTGTGTGTGTGTGTGTGTGTGTGTGTGTGTGTGTGTGTGTGTGTGTGTGTGTGTGCGTGTGTGTGTGTGTGTGTGCATGGCGGTGCTGTGATGGAGCTGCTATGTTACAAACCCAGACAGACGAGGCGTTCGCTGCAGCTCCGGGCATCACAGCGCTCTGAAGAAGCTGCAGAGAGCTCAATTCAGCGAGCGGCCCCTGGGGGGCGCCACTGCCCCCCACCCCCTTCCGGGCCCCCCGGGGGGGGACACGCTGGTGTGTTTACCCTGAACGCAGCTTGGGGCTTGCAGACGTTGCAGACACAAACACTTCCTGTTCCCGGGAAGAAGCAGCTCGTTCCGGACGAGTGTGTGTTCTCCTGTCGGTTCTCCTGTCGGTTCTCCAGCGAGAGCGCAGAGATAATCAGAGGAGGAGAGAGACGAGCTGTTTGTACGATCATTAGAGCTGCAGGCTGATGAGGGAATTTTACAAATATGTTCCTGGATCACTGCTCTCAGAGAAACACTGGTTCTTAAAGGGTTCTTCAAAACGCTCTGTGGTTCTCCAGAGAACTGTCAGCAGCTGAAGAACCTCTTTATTTAGGGGCTGGTTCTCCACACACTCTGTGGTTCTTTAAAGTGCTAAAGGTTCTTCATGTTTATTGGAGTTATTTGGTGGCGGCAGCAGCTAACAATTCTTTTCCTTGTGGATTAATGTGCAGATTATTTCCTCAGTGAATGGATTAATGTGCAGATTATTTCCTCAGTGAATGGATTAATGTCTCGCTCTATAAACCATCAGAAAACATTTTTAATAGCTCGTCTGGAACCCAGTGAAGGAACAAGGAACGTGGAGAACCGGCCAACAACATGTTCATGTTGGTTTTCAACCTGCACACAGTCATCTGATTTAACCCTCCTGTTATGTTCACATTTTTGAACATCCTTTATGTTTGGAGTCAGTTTGACCCCTGCAGTTTAAACTTTCACAAAATTATTATAACTAAAATTGTTATCAAAGTTTATGTGTCAAGTACTTGATGTTTCTTTGTTGACCTAAATAGCCTTTTAAATAAGACATAACTGCCCAACACCCCCACTTATACATACAGTATTCGTATTACGCGAAAATGGAAAAATGTGCAAATCACCATAAAATCTCACGGATTGATCTGAAATTGGAAAGAAATATTCATTTTTGGTGTTTTAATGGCTTTATATTATTTCTAAGTACAGATTTTTGTTATTTATAACCAATGTGTTACAAAGTGTGTACAGGACATACCATCATGTCAATTTCATCTTTACTCTGTAGTGCCCTTTACATTAGGAACACTCATTAAATATGAAGCAAAAAAAAAAAAATGATGTTAATCATTTATTTAGAGACGTTAAACATTGGCTGGAGTCAAATTGACCCCAAACATAATAGGAGGGTTAAAACACTCAGAGAAGCTTTTATTCTGAAAAATTACTGAAGAGCCATCTGGGTTCGCAAAGAACTTTCCTAAAAATGGTTCTTTAAGGAACCAATTTCTGCTGAAGTTCTTTCAAAAAACATTTATAGTCCGTAGAAGAACCTTTTTCTGATGGTTCTTTGAGGTACCTGTGGGGTTCTGTAAAGAACCTCCTCTTAAAAGGTTCTTCTGTGGCATGAACCATTTTTGCTTCCCGTTAGAACCTTTATGTTCAGGTAACAGCAGCTCTGTGTGTGTGTGTGTGTGTGTGTGTGTGTGTGTGTGTGTGTGTGTGTGTGTGTGTGAGTGTGTGTGTGTGTGTGTGTGTGTTTGTGTGTGTGTGTGTGTGTGTGAGTGTGTGTGTGTGTGTGTGTATGTGTGTGTGTGTGTGTGTGTGATTCCTTGCCAAAGGTTTACGGTCGAAGTCGATGGCGTCAGTCACCAGAATGACAGATATGACCCAGGCCACAGTGTGTGTGTGTGTGTGTGTGTGTGTGTGTGTGTGTGTGTGTGATTCATGGTGGATATTACTAAACATGATGAGTCACATCAGCAGCCTGACAGGGGAGTGTGTGAATAACATGTAGAACACACAGGTGCAGTGCATGTGTGTGTGTGTGTGTGTGTGTGTGTGTGTGTGTGTGTGTGTATGTGTGTGTGTGTGTGTGTGTGTTGGGTGGTTGGGGGCATATTGACTCTGTCCTCCTATTAAAAGATTTTAAAACACAGCAACATAGAGAATAAATTATAATGTTGCAGGTGTGTGTGTGTGTGTGTGTGTGGTGTGTGTGTTTGTGTGTGTGTGTGTGTGTGTGTGTGAGTGTGTGTGTGGTGTGTCTCCGTGGCTCTAAATAAAGAGTGTGTTAGCCTGATTAGATAATCTGCTCTCTGATTGGTCGATTCCCTCGGCGCCGTCTGTCCGTCCAGGTGAGGACGCCGTGACTCATCAAATCACCTGACAGTGTCACACCCGAGGCATTATGGGTAGAGGATGAAGCGTCGGCTGCGGTGGAGTGTTCTTTTTTTTCCTAGGAAGGCGAGGGAGCCGCTCCACTCCTTTGAATGTGAAGGAAAAGGAGCCTCACTGCTTCCTTTCCTACCTCCTTCCTTCCTTTCCTAGTTCCTTTAGGACACACTGGAGCATCCTGTGAGATAGAGCCGTCCCACAATTCTTTGCGGCGGTGGCGTTCACATGCCCCCCCCCCCGGCTCAGATCAGGCCGCTGTGACCTTTGACCTCTGACCTCCTGCCTGTGATGTTCCGTCTGATCGAGACACAGAAACACAGAAACACAATCACTTTAATCACTCTGATACTGGAAACAATCACATTAATCTGTCCCACTGGCTGTGTGTGTGTGTGTGTGTGTGTGTGTGTGTGTGTGTGTGTGTGTGTGTGTGTGCATAAAGTATATTAATCCCTCTGGTAGTGCACAGTTTTAAGAGCCGTGTCACTGCGGCTGCTTTTTCCTGTTTATTCAGATGGACTCTGGTTGTATTCATCAAGCAGCGACTCGCACACACACACACACACACACACACACACACACACACACACACTGTGTCTCTCAGTTTCTTCTTCATTTATTCTGAAACGATCGCATGAATTTTCATTCTGCTTTAAATATTCTCCACAGCCACAGAGCTCCACTGATCCCTCGCCTTTTTAGCCCGGAACATTTTAATAACTCAGGAGGAATCCCTGTGTGTCCTATCTATCTATCTATCTATCTATCTATCTATCTATCTATCTATCTATCTATCTATCTATCTATATAGATAGATAGATAGATATAGATATGTATGTACACTCCTGATCAAAATCTTAAGACCAGTTGAAAAATTGTGAGAATTTATATTTTGCACTGTTGGATCTTAAGAAGGTTCTAAGTAGAGCTTCAAAATGCAGAAAGAAGAAATGGGAGAGAGACAAAAAAAAAAAAAAATTTGAGTAAGCAGTTTATTGCAAACAACCATTAAACTGAAATAGGCTGTTCATCAGTTGATCAAAAGTTTAAGACCACAGCCTTTAAAAGCTCAAATCTTGGCAAAAATGTGGATTCAGTGTGATTTCCTGTCAGGTATCCACACTGTCATGACCTCCTGATGGCAAAGGCAAAAAAACTTCCTGTGTTTGAACGCGGTCGGATTGTTGAGCTGCATAATCAAAGCCCAACAACAAGACCCAACAACAAGGCCCAACAACAAGACCCAACAACAAGACCCAACAACAAGGCCCGACAACAAGACCCGACAACAAGGCCCGACAACAAGACCCAACAACAAGGCCCAACAACAAGACCCAACAACAAGGCCCAACAACAAGACCCAACAACAAGGCCCGACAACAAGGCCCGACAACAAGGCCCGACAACAAGACCCGACAACAAGACCCAACAACAAGGCCCAACAACAAGACCCAACAACAAGGCCCGACAACAAGGCCCGACAACAAGGCCCGACAACAAGGCCCGACAACAAGACCCGACAACAAGGCCCGACAACAAGGCCCGACAACAAGGCCCGACAACAAGGCCCGACAACAAGACCCGACAACAAGGCCCGACAACAAGGCCCGACAACAAGGCCCGACAACAAGGCCCGACAACAAGGCCCAACAACAAGACCCAACAACAAGACCCAACAACAAGACCCGACAACAAGGCCCAACAAGACCCAACAACAAGACCCAACAAGATCCAACAACAAGGCCCGACAACAAGGCCCGACAACAAGGCCCAACAACAAGACCCAACAACAAGGCCCAACAAGACCCAACAAGACCCAACAACAAGGCCCAACAAGACCCGACAACAAGGCCCGACAACAAGGCCCGACAACAAGGCCCAACAAGACCCAACAACAAGACCCAACAAGATCCAACAACAAGGCCCGACAACAAGGCCCGACAACAAGGCCCAACAACAAGACCCAACAACAAGGCCCAACAAGACCCAACAAGACCCAACAACAAGGCCCAACAAGACCCGACAACAAGGCCCAACAAGACCCAACAACAAGGCCCAACAAGACCCAACAACAAGACCCAACAAGACCCAACAACAAGACCCAACAAGACCCGACAACAAGTCCCAACAACAAGGCCCAACAACAAGGCCCAACAACAAGACCCGACAACAAGACCCGACAACAAGGCCCAACAACAAGGCCCAACAACAAGACCCAACAACAAGACCAACAACAAGGCCCAACAAGACCCAACAACAAGACCCAACAACAAGGCCCAACAAGACCCAACAACAAGACCCAACAAGGCCCAACAACAAGGCCCAACAACAAGACCCAACAACAAGGCCCAACAAGACCCAACAACAAGACCCAACAAGACCCAACAACAAGACCCAACAAGGCCCAACAACAAGGCCCAACAACAAGACCCGACAACAAGGCCCAACAACAAGACCCGACAACAAGGCCCAACAAGGCCCAACAACAAGACCCAACAAGGCCCAACAACAAGACCCAACAAGACCCAACAACAAGGCCCAACAAGACCCGACAACAAGACCCAACAACAAGACCCGACAACAAGGCCCAACAAGACCCAACAACAAGACCCAACAACAAGGCCCTCACAGCGTGCCACTGCTGCTGAGGCTGGACGCAGTAACACAGTCATTTTAAACTTCCTAAAACATCCTGAGGGTTATGGAACAAAAAAGTCAAGTGGCAGACCCAAAAAAATGTCACCGGAGCGTCTGAGCCTCTGAGCAGTGCCCTCTGGTGGTGCTGTGAAGAACGGCCCTGTGGTGTGACCCGGGTCACACCACAGCTAACGTTAGCTAAGCCTAGCCCTGCTGCTTTAATGCACCGGTTTGAGAGCAGCTGATTGAAGGAGCCGCGTTCTGAGAGGCTGCAAGGAGGAGGCGTCTGCTCTACGACGAGGAGGCGTGTCCTCTGTGACGAGGAGGCGTCTCCTCTGTGACGAGGAGGCGTGTCCTCTGTGACGAGGTTCCTCCTCTGCGAGGAGGCTCCTCCTCTGTGAGGTTTCTCTGCAGCTCGGCTCCAAGGCTGAGCAGTTTTTACGACTGAAGTTAAAAATATTTCAACTTTTGGAAAAAACCGTCCCATCATGCTCCTGGTTTGGCTGAGTGTGTGTAGCGGTGCCGGCGGGCGGCAGGCCGAGGCAGCCCGCTGACGGCTCACGTCACACACACCGCACACGCCGCCTTCTTCTTCACGGCCTTAATCTTCATGCCGGGAAGCACCAGTCTCCCCAAGGTGGGGATTTGTGGGCCGCCGGCTGTTTCAGATCAGCGCTGAGAGGCGGAGCGTGAACATCAGCTGAGGCTTTGATCCGCCTGAAGCCTGAATCCAGGAGCCTGGAGCCTGAAGCCTGAAGCCCGAAGCCCGGAGCCCGGAGCCCGAGGCCCGGAGCCCGGAGCCCGAGGCCCGGAGCCCGGAGCCCGAGGCCCGGAGCCCGGAGCCCGGAGCCTGAGGCCTGAAGCCTGAAGCCTGGAGCCTGGAGCCACAGCCACGCCTGCTTCTGCTGACGGCTGCTCTCAGAGCGTTTGTCATCTGAGCGACATGAGAGGTGATAAAACCAGCATCACGTTCATGACGCCCCTCGCTCCTCTTCATCTTCCTCTTCAGAGACGAGTGGATGAAAGAAGGCTGATCAGAGTGAAGGAGGAAAAGTTTTTAACCTGAAACCCTCCCAACGCTTTGATCTGAGCCGGCGGGACAAAATCACTCTGAGTGTGTGTGTGTGTGTGTGTGTGTGTGTGTGTTTCTGCAGAGGATCACACGTCGTCACACACCAGCCGACAGACGCAGGAGGTGTGTGAGGCTCAGATCAGGACACACACAGAGCCGTGGCGACGACGTGTAGATTACAGGAGGAAAACTCAGATAATCTCTGAGATTAAGAAGAAAAACTTTCTGAGATTAAAGTTGCAAAAAAGATCTGATCAGATCCACATGGACTGATCAGTATTGATAACACCCAAATATGGATCAGTTTGTTTGATCACAACAGCAAAGATCTGTTTGATTTACTATTGATCTGACTATTGATCTGACTATTGATCAGTCTGTTGATCTGACTATTGATCTGACTATTGATCAGTCTGTTGATCTGACTATTGATCTGATTATTGATCAGTTTGTTGATCTGACTATTGATCTGACTATTGATCAGTCTGTTGATCTGACTATTGATCTGACTATTGATCTGACTATTGATCTGACTATTGATCAGTCTGTTGATCTGACTATTGATCTGACTATTGATCAGTCTGTTGATCTGACTATTGATCTGTCTGTTGATCTGTCTCTCTCTCTATATCTGTCTGTCTTTACCTAGTTCTCTCTCTGTCCGTCCCTTCAGCTCCGTGTTGCAGCCGATAAAACTGACGTGGATTTTCTGCACGGCTGGCATGGCGTGTTGTGGCGTGGCGTGGCGTGGGGTATTGTGGCGTGGCGTGTCGTGGCGTGGCGTGTTGTGTTGTGGCGTGGTGTGGCGTGGCGTGGCATGGCATGGCGTGGCGTGTTGTGGCGTGGCGTGGCATGGCGTGGCGTGGCATGGCGTGGTGAGACCTGTCCTCCGTCCGCTTGCGTCGGTGGCGTGTGGCGGGCTGATTGCAGCGGCAGAACGGCGTTATGATGATGTGAGATGCATGTTGGGTGGCGAGGACGTCCTCCTGCTTCTGTCCTGCAGACGAATCCTCCAGGAGCAGGGGTTTTCAAAGTGGGGTCCCGGGGGCCTCCAGGGGGCCTCCAGGGGGCCACCAGGGGGCCTCCAGGGGGCCACCAGGGGGCCTCCAGGGGGCCACCAGGGGGCCTCCAGGGGGCCACCAGGGGGCCTCCAGGGGGCCACCAGGGGGCCTCCAGGGGGCCACCAGGGGGCCTCCAGGGGGCCACCAGGGGGCCTCCAGGGGGCCACCAGGGGGCCTCCAGGGGGCCACCAGGGGGCCTCCAGGGGGCCGTGGTGACTTAGCGAGTGTTTTAATTACATGTCGGAGTGACTTTCTCAAAGCCATGTTTTTTTTTCACTAAATGAATTCAGCTGCCAGAGCTCAAAGTTTCCATCTAACCTGTTTAATCCTCAACACAAACCAGCGTCTGCTGCCGCGTCAGGATCAGGATCAGCTGGAGGCTCCTCGCCGGGCGTCGGCGGATCAGTGACAGTCAACCTGAGCTTCAGAAGATGAAAAGGAAAAGTCTGAAAAACCAGTTCCACGTGAGGCGGCGCATTAATGCCACCGCCGGGGGAAAACAAGTCAGACTGTCCAAGATTAAAGTGGTAAATTTACAAGAAGAAAACTCACATATTCTCTGAGATTAAAGTGGTAGATTTATGAGGGAAAAAAAAACCCTCAAAGATACTGGGATTATAAAGTCACAAATTTGCAGGAAAACCAGTGAAAACCAGTTTGTCCTCCTCCTGTGGGATCCAGTCTGAAGGAAATCCTGCTGGTCTGAGCCCAGAACCCCAACCTCCTCCTCAGCATGTGGACTCTGAAGAGACGTTGCTGTGACTTGGGCCGATTCAGAAGAAAACAATCTGCTGATTCTGGGCTCAGATCAGCAGGATCTCCTTGTTCCTGTAGAATCCGCTGAGGGGATGAGCTGCAGGCCTGAGACACAGCCAGCAGGGGGCAGCACAGGTGGAGCCACGGCCAGCAGGGGGCAGCACAGGTGGAGAAGAAAAAATATTTATTCTGAGTTTTCGTCTCACAAATTTGTGATGTTATAATCTTGGAATTTTCAAGGTTTTTTCCTCATAAATTGGTGATTTTTTTCCTGTAAATATCCCACTTTATTCTTGAAGATTCTGAGATGTGCCCCCCCCCTCTCCTGGCAGTGGCCCTGACAGGCCGCCGTAGCTCTGCCTGCTTTCAACACATTTGTATTTGCTCCCAGGAAAAATCCTGAAACAAGTGAAACTGCTCTGGAAACGAGTGGGATTATCTCAACATCATTATATAGGCAAAACCTCAGCCAATCAGGTGTTAGACAGTTATTTTGATCCCGCCCACAAGCTTGCACCACCTGTCATTTATTTTTCAGCTTCATCAGCCGTGTTACTTAACCGCGAGCCCAGCTAGTCACCGATTGGTCGACGCCGTCATATGCAAATACCACCAGCAGCTCAGCCAATCAGGAGCGAGCACATCATCCGCCGGTCGGCCTCGGAGGCCTCATTACAAATTCAAACGAGGTCACGGAGTCAGGCGGTCACGTGTTCGCCGACGCACGCCACCTCCCATTCGCCGGTCAGGCTCATCAGTCTCATTACATATGCGAGTGCGGTCAGCCAATCAGATGTGTGTGGTTATTTTTAGCCCGCCCACTGACTCGGTGCTACCTTTCAGAGTTATTCTGCTCCAGAAATAGAGCGGAGAGCCATTATGTAACACAAGGAGCATCAGAGAGTGAGGAAGTGACAGCATGGAGGGCTGCAGGGGGGCGAGAGACACCGACAGAGAGAGGGAGGGGGAGAGAGAGAGAGAGAGAGAGAGGCAGAGAGAGGGGGAGGTTTTGTTGTGCCTGTATATTCTTTATGGTTTTCTGATTGAAAAGGTTTATGTTGTTGTTGTTGTTGTTGTTGTTGTTGTTTATGTTGTGCCAGTAACTGTCACTTAGTTTGTGTTTCTGCTGTTTGCTCTGGCAAGAGAAGCTCCATGTTGTCATGTCAATAAAGCTCTTTAACTGAAATACAGCAGGGGAGAGAGAGAGAGAGACAGAGAGAGAGAGAGAGAGAGAGAGAGAGAGAGAGAGAGGGAGAGAGAGAGAGAGAGAGAGAGAGAGAGAGAGAGAGAGAGAGAGAGAGAGAGAGAGAGAGGGAGGGAGGGAGACTTGATGTAAAAATGATGTGTTTTATCCTGATGCTGTGGCAGTGCTGTCCTTTAGAGTCAGAGCAATAAAGGACATTGAATTCAAATTGAATTGAACTGAGAAATATTGTGTGTGTGTGTGTGTGTGTGTGTGTGTGTGTGTGTGTGTGTGTGTGTGTGTGTGTGTGTGTGAGTGTGTGTGTGTGTGTGTGTGTGTGTGAGTGTGTGTGTGTGTGGTGTGTGTGTGAGTGTGTGTGTGTGTGAGTGTGTGTGTGTGTGTGTGTGTGTGTGTGTGTGTGTGTGTGTTAAGCAGGATGGAGGACAGTGCAGTAGGGAAACGCTGAGTTGTGCATTAACAGATAAAGACTGAATCTGACTTCACAGGAAGTTTTTCTGCCTGTCTGTCTGTCTGTCTGTGTGTTTATCTGTCTCTCTGTCTGTCTGTCTGATTGGGTGTTGCTAGGTGGTTGCCATGGTGTTCTGGGTGGTCGCTAGGGTTGTTGCTAGGGTGTTGCTAGGTGGGTGCAAGGGTGTTGCTGTCTAGGTGATTGATGTGTTGTTCTGAGGGCTAGCTAGGGTGTTTGCTGGGTGGTTGCTAGGCAGTTGCTTTAGTGT
>NC_044001.1:1127244-1132244 GCF_902150065.1 Myripristis murdjan | reverse complement strand
TTCATCTTCCTGACGCCCAGCAGCACCCAGTTTGTCCTGCTGGGACCCAGTTTGCTCTGCTGGGACCCAGTTTGTCCTGCTGGGACCCAGTTTACCCTGCTGGGACCCAGTTTGTCCTGCTGGGACCCAGTTTGCCCTGCTGGGACCCAGTTTACTCTGCTGGGACCCAGTTTACCCTGCTGGGACCCAGTTTGTCCTGCTGGGACCCAGTTTGCTCTGCTGGGACCCAGTTTGTCCTGCTTACATCACAAGATAGTTTATCATTTTAATTGTCATTTTTTTTGCCAAGTTTTTTCTTTTCTTTTTTTACCTGTTTAGAAAAAAAGTTTCCTCTTTTTGTTAATTTGCTGATCATCTTCCTCTGCCTGTTAATGACAGAACTCCAGTCTCTGTGTCTTAAAGGGTTAAATGGTTTGGATGTCAGACTTGAGGTAAATTACAGTGAAATTAAACTGAGGGTCCCCTGGAAGATCCTCAAGGGCCCCTGGAGGCCCCGGACCCTCACTGTGAGAACCCCTGAGGGCCACACAGTTTTGTCCCAGTGTCAGTATTAAGGTCCTGTCTGCGTTCACTTCCTGTTCCTGTCCTCTGACCGGCAGCATGGCGGCGGCTTCCTGTCGGCGCGGCGCTCTGTCCGGAGGAAACCGACCGATAACGGATCTGATGTAATTCCTGGTTTTGGGGCGGGTTAATTCCTGTGGCGGGATGCGCTGGCCGGCCGGCCGAGTCGCAGCGCTCTCTCATTAGGACGAGTGCAGAGCCGCGGGATTAGACTAATACCTGGGTTTAGGGAGGAAATGGAATTTACCTGAGCCAGGACGGGATCAGGACAGGAGGATGGAGGGATCAGCGGCAGGTTGGGGGTGGGTGGAGGAGATGAATACAGATGAAGCCGCTGAGCTCAAGTTTGGAGTTTCAGGGTAGAATCTGCTCCCATCGTCTCTTCAGCTGAACCTCATTCAGCATTTTGACTCCTGAGGCTAAATGAAGGTTGTTCGACGGCAGAACGACGGCAGGAGCCGGAATCAGGAGGTCACAGGCCTGAAAGTGACCGCATGAAAGGTCTGCCCTCGTCGGAGCTGTCAGGTGTGAAGTTCATGTGACGTTCCCCAGTTTGGTTTCGCGCGAGAAAAAATTCAAACAAACCAAAACGTGTCGACAGAAGCCTCGAGGAGCTGGCACCTGATTGGTTAGACACTTTCATGAAAGGAATTCCTGGATTTTCTTACTCTCTGACTTTTTTGTCCAGTCACGTTTGGTCAGTGCATCTCTAGCATGGAGCCCCATCGGCAGCTTCGGCGTTTCTTCATCACTGAAGGGGTTAAAATTGACAAATTATGAACTGACCCGAGGAGGGAGACGATCCAGGGTTCCCCTCGGTCTGAAGAAGGAACCCAGACTAAAACAGGTTTTAGTCAGAAGACTGAAACTCTGCTCAGTTTGTGAGAACGGACTCTGACGGACGGTGTCGTGTCGTCGGCGTACTCGATGACGTCGATGCGCTGGTCCGGTTCCAACAGAGAGGGGAGAACAGTGAACAGAACGTCTGAAACAGAACCGGCAGGTGGAATACGGCCCCCGCTCGTCTGCGGGGATCAGCTCCCATCAGAGGATAAATCTCAGGGATTTAGATCTCCTTCCTCGTCCTCACCCCATTGACCCGATGCCCGAACCAATCACAGTTTGACCTCTGACCTCTGGCAGGATTTAACCTGCCGCTGCATGAGACGGGAAGACTGGCTGTTTCCCATGATGCATCAGCAGAGCGACGCGGACACAGGTTCAGATTCTGTTCTCTCCTCAACTTGAATCTGATTTCTCTCAAAAACACTGATCAGAGCTCCTGTCCTCCGTCTTCCTCTACACCCCCCTACTGCTCTTCCTCTACTCCTCCTCATTCTTTATTCCTCCTCCTCCTCCTCCTCTGCTCCTCCGCTGCTACTCCTCTACATCTCCTAAACCTCCTCCTCCTCTCCTCTTCCTCTCTCATTCAGACTCTTTTGAACAATCTTTAATTTTTTCTGCGTTGTGAAAGTTTCTCTAGTCGTCGTCAGCAAATTAACCAAAAAATCACCAGAAATGTTTTACCAAAAAAATGACCTGAATTTTTTTTTTTTTTTTTTTTAGTTGTAATTATGACTTATTTATTTAATTTATATTAAACGTCAGATCAGTGACACTGGATAAATGATTATTAATTCTTTCTTTTCTTAATCTTTTATCGAGTAAAAAAAATCAAACATTTGCTGGTTGCAGCTTCACAAATGCTCAGATTCACCTGATTTTGTCTGCTTCAAACCCAAAAACCCCCAAAAAACAGTGAACATGCTGAGATTTTCTTCTGGTTTCTGAGTGGAACGCAGCCTGAAAACACAAGATGGCGGTGGGAGGGTTAGGGTTGTAAAGGTCTCGTACTCGCTGTCATGATTTATTGCTTGTACAGGGGAAGTGATCAATAAAAAAAATTGATGGGATGATTGACAATAAAGTTAGTAGTCCGTTGCAGATGAGCTGAGCCTCCTGAGTCTCTGGTGTCCTGGAATCCCAGAGAAGAAGAAGAAGAAGAAGAAGAAGAAGGAGAAGAAGAGGAGGAGGAGAAGGAAGAAGGCCTTAAGGGGATTCTGGCTTCTTTTATGCAGCGTAAATCTCGTGTGTTTTCGCTTCTTTACAGGAAACTTTTCCTGCTAACTGCTGCGTTTACAGCCCTAAACCCCAGAGGACGCTGCTCGGCGGGATTACAGCGACTCTGCTTCCCGCCACCTCGGCACCTCGCCGCCACCACCGCCGCCGGCTGTAATCCCAGTAAAGAACTTCCTGCGGGCTGTTATTGCCGTATTATCAGGCAGCCGCTTCAGGATAATGGCTCTGGTGACAGCCGGCGGAGCTGCGAGCGACTCGAGACGCAAATCAGCAGCCGGTTCTCCTGCTCGCCGCTCTGAAGGCGAACACAAAGAGGCGGAGAGCGAGCGAGCTGGAGAGGTTTATTTTTATCAACCATTGTCTCTGCCGGAGGTGAATATGCGAGGAATTTGTCTAAGAAATCACTTCATCTGTGGCGGCGGTGGCGGTGAGGGATGAGGGAGGATCAGAGATCGAAGCGGCAGCGTCACGGCGGCGGCGGCGGCAGGTTTGACGTTGGCTGATGGGAAGTCGACGGGATGAAGACCCTGAGGAAGGAAACAAAAGCCTCCGCAGCAGTGGCCTCAAGCCTGAGTGTGTGTGTGTGTGTGTGTGTGTGTGTGTGTGTGTGTGTTCAAATAAACACATACAACAAATGGCCTAAATCACATTAATGTGTACGTTCAGGGTGTGGCAGTCCTTTCCATTTTGAACTCTATGTTATGTGTTTTATATATTCTGCTGTAACTCTCTTTATTCTGCTGTATGATTTTAAAAATCTGTTTTGTTTTGGGTTTTTTTGCATCGGGGAGACGTTAACACAATTTCACTGTGTGCTACAAAATGACAAAAAACGTTACTTCAGTCATCAACATCTGTCAAAGGTCACTGGGAGTGTGACCTTTGACCTGTGGCTTTATGGAATTGTTATGTCAGGTGTCACAAGACTGAGACTAAAATAATCTGTCGTCTTAGAGATGTGGAAATATGTACTGAGGACAAATGGAAGGCGCTTTAATAATAAAAATAAATGAAAAACTGATATTTGACTGAATCCTGGTGAACTGGCTGCTCTTGGAGAATCAGCTGGTCGATATTTGTGAGTTTTCTGATGTTTGACAGTTTACATTTTTTTGGCCATAAACTTGATGCTGCGTTCACGTGCTGCTCAGAAAGTAAGACATCTGGGACACACAAACCCTAAACAAAGTGTTTGGTGTGGGTGGTTTCCTGTTTGTTGCTGCACCTTCAGTTCCACCTGTAACCCTGCGTGTCTGTGTCTCCGCAGCGCCCCCTACAGTGCGCATCGTGCACTTGGGCCACGCCTGTAACGTGGAGGAGGAGCGCTACAGCGAGCGAGTTTACACCATCAGAGAGGGAGAGACGCTGGAGCTGCAGTGCCTGGTGACGGGACACCCCCGCCCTCTGGTAACACCTGTTCTATTAGGCCCCGCCCTCTGGTAACACCTGCCCTGTTAGGCCCCGCCCTCTGGTAACACCTGCCCTGTTAGGCCCCGCCCTCTGGTAACACCTGCTGTTAGGCCCCGCCCTCTGGTAACACCTGCTGTTAGGCCCCGCCCTCTGGTAACACCTGTTCTATTAGGCCCCGCCCTCTGGTAACACCTGCCCTGTTAGGCCCCGCCCTCTGCTAACACCTGTTCTGTTAGGCCCCGCCCTCTGGTAACACCTGTTCTATTAGGCCCCGCCCTCTGGTAACACCTGCCCTGTTAGGCCCCGCCCTCTGGTAACACCTGCTGTTAGGCCCCGCCCACTGCTAACACCTGTTCTGTTAGGCCCCGCCCTCTGGTAACACCTGTTCTGTTAGGCCCCGCCCTCTGGTCACACCTGCTCTGTTAGGCCCCGCCCTCTGGTCACACCTGCCCTGTTAGGCCCCGCCCTCTGCTAACACCTGTTCTGTTAGGCCCCGCCCTCTGGTCACACCTGCTCTGTTAGGCCCCGCCCTCTGGTAACACCTGCCCTGTTAGGCCCCGCCCTCTGCTAACACCTGTTCTGTTAGGCCCCGCCCTCTGGTAATACCTGTTCTGTTAGGCCCCGCCCACTACAAACACCTGTTCATTTTACTTTACTGGTTACCAGTGATACTATAAGATTATGTCAGACTGGTTTATACTTGAATGAAACTGGTTAAACTGGAGCAAACATCAGATTTATTGTAATCTGGATTAATCTGGATTAATACCCAGCTGTTCTGCTTTGTGATGTAATTCATCCACAGGATAGATTAGATATATAAATACACGTCGCAGGTTTCGTTCCGTTTTTGCATTTTGAGGTGCGAACATTTTGAAGGGATGTTTAAAGTGGGATTAGGTGGGAAGCTGACAGAGAAGATTAAATAATCTGTGTACCAGTTTTTGGGA
>NC_044001.1:1118511-1123511 GCF_902150065.1 Myripristis murdjan | reverse complement strand
TATATGGACATTCTGCAACACCAGCCCATGCTAGCTTTAAACTCAGTGCGGGGGATGTCGAGCTCTGTGGCAACTTCAAGTGCTTTTTGCTGCATCACAGCCCTCGTACCGGGCAGTCCTTCACGACGTTTCTCATTCACAAAATCACACACCCTCCTGTCAGTCTCGTTTAATCGACCAGTTTTTGCACCACGAAAAGCCCTTCTCTGGCTGTGGGCATTTTTTAGCTCTTCTTTCTGAGACCAACACCGTCTCACATTGCACTCAGGGCCAGGGTTAAGGAGTTAAGGGATGTTTATTTACCTCGACAGTTTCGGAGGTAATTTCAGAAAGCGTCCAACTGACAGCCAGAGCGGCATGTCAGCTGGCTGCTACATTCAGCCTCGGTCGGCACCGAGCCCACCCAGTCAGGTCTGCCGGATCTGACAGGTGAGCGGCGCACACAGACTGCCATATATACCTTTCATCATAAATCAACTTTTTTTTAATACAGCAGCAGCACCATGGACAGCGACACAGACAACATGGTTGATTATTGATTGCGCGACACGGCCATTCGCCGGTAATCGCGCTGCGCATTAATCGATTTTGCGGAGGCAGGAGGAAAGTTGCATGATTACGTCGTATCCACGTTCGCCCTCTGCGTGCCTGACCGTGCATGTGCTCGTGCATGAACGCCCGTACCGTGGTGGAGCACACGCCTTCCAACCGTGCCAGAGCGGGGGAAGTGTGCTGTATTCAAGCACAGAACATATGCAAGTACAATACATGTGTATTTGCTTAGACCCCCAATATTAGACGAGGGCGTTTTTTCACGGCATTTTCAATGGAAAAAATATCATCTTATATTCAGATCAATACGGTAATCTTGCAGTTTATTATATTTTTCCTGAAACCAGCTAACCCACTCTGGAAACTAAACTGGAAATAAACTGACTTTGAAATTTATCTGCTTTTATTTTCTTGATGAATTCAGTCGTATTGACTTTGGGGAATTTATTTCCAGGCCTTGTGTGTCTCTGTGGTTTCATTTGTACGTCTTAATTTCTCTTTTTTCTAGTAAAAACTGTAAATGCTCTCTCTTTTTTCTCTCTCTGTCTTGATAACAGAGTTTACATGTAAATGTGATTTCAGTTATAATACATAACTCCAGTAAAGTTGAACACAAACAGAAAAATTTGATTAAATCTCAGTAACGTCAGAAAAGTTCTGCTCGCTGAGAAATGTCGGGTTTTTATTTGATATGCTGACGACTCTCCGCTGTACCTGTACAACACAGCAGAAATGCCCCAATAATAATCTTTAAAATAATGAATAAATAATTATGATGGAAGAATATTTATTGAGTAAATATTCATATTAATAGTGTAAACATTCTTTGTGGTTTGTTGGAATCAATGAATGTTTTATTTCATAATGGAAGAAAAATGATTTGTGTTTTTTTTTTTTTTCAAGGCTTTGAACAAAAATGTTTGGAAAACGTCTTGTACTGATAAATACTAATCAATACTAATCAATACTCCTCAGCTATTGAAAGACCTGGTTGCTCTCTGGTGTTCAGGAAGCTGTTTGTTTGTTTGTTTGTTTGTTTGTTTTCAGGTGAACTCAAATAATTCACATTTTATTTTTGCGACGATTCAAAAAGTTTGCGTAAAATTCACTTGACGTTTGGTTCCTCTCTCTCTCATATTAATGCAGCCTTGCTGAGTTACACACAGGCAGCATCATAATCACCTGCTGTGACACACACACACACACACACACACACACACACACACACACACACACACACAGGTTGGTAAGCTGTACCATAGAAACATGCTGTAACATTTTCTTCCAAGCTGCTTTGATGCTGTTGAATACATTAGCCAAGAGACACTTTGATGTTAAGTCAACACACACACACACACACACACACACACACACACACACACACACACACACACAGTGTTCCTGTCATGCTCGGCTGTTAACACTTGTCAGTGACAGTGTGTGAGACGAGTCTGTCAGACTCACATTTTTCATTTTAACTACACACACACACACACACACTCACACACTCACACACACTCTTACACACACACACACACACACACACACACACACATCTGTGATGTGAGTGGCTGTCATCAGCACTGACCATTTGCGCTGCGAGCAGTGATTATTTTTATTATTTGTTATCTTGTCTGTTGATTTTTCCATGAAGGGGTTTGATTTCTTGGAAACACGCGGCGCCTCCAAACCTGGTTTTGTTTTTTAATGTTTGCTCGGTTGTCGACGAGGCGGCCAGACATCACATCACAGCTAAACTCTGTTGGGGGAAACTGTCGTGTGTCTCCAGCAGGTCCCTTGACCTCTGACCTCCAGCTGTGTGAATGAAAATGGGTTCTCTCCCCTTTGCAGACACGCCCACCTTCTGCTAATCCCATGCAGTTTGGGCCCCAAAGCCTGCAGTCCACATGTGTTCTTGTGGCCTGTTGTAAAATGGTGTGTGTGTGCAGACTGGGGCCTAAACAGTCTTGGAGCTGCATCAGTTGCTTTGACTGGAAAGCTGAGACTCTTGTGGATTCAATGAGCCACATTTGATTCCTGTGTGATGATGTTGGCCCCCATAGCAGCCATTTCACTGCAGGCAGAGACTTTTGTCCAACTGGACGTCGCTGGAGAAAATGACCTCTAGTGACCTCTAGGAGAATCACAGCCTCATCAAACTTTACAGACACAAACTAGAGAGCGAGGCTGTTCAGGGCTCAGATGAGAGCGAGGAGTCAAATCATGTTCGTAAATGTTCATGAATCCTGTTTTCCTCTCACTGTGGTTCAAGTCGGCTGTTCCCTGTACTACTAGAGCAGTAGTAGTAGTGGTAGTTGTAGTAGTAGTATTTTAAACAGTAATATCAGTGGTAGATGTAGGTGTTGTAGTTGTGTTAGTAGCAGTAATAGTGTAAGTATTATCTAAAATTTAACAGGTATAACTGAACAGTTCATCATGGCCGAGCTTTATTCAAACCCACAGAATAAGTACAATTTTTTAAATAGTAAAAATAAAAAAATACAAGAAAATGATCATAACATTTGTAAAACATTAGCAAAAAATGTCCAAGCAAGCAAGAAAACTAAAAACTGTTGTTCTTATGAGAATGATATATTTAAACCATTGAAAATTCTAATAACCTGCTCCAAAAAAAAAAGAAAAATATGTGCATGTGCAATGATGAAAAAAAAAAAAAATCAACGAATCAAACAAAATCCACTGGTTCAGAGGCACATTGTGTGTGTGTGTGTGTGTGTGTGTGTGTGTGTGTGTGTTGGGGATGTTGTAACAGGAGTGTTTAGTGTAGAAACTGGAAGCTGAGTTGCTGCCAGACTGTATTCGCCTGCTGCAGATTAACTCCAGCAGTGTGTGTGTGTGTGTGTGTGTGTGTGTGTGTGGAGCAGCCTTTCGGCCAGATTTGTCCTCATTCAGCATCTGTTGGTCAGTTTTCCATCCGTCTGTCCCACCTGCTCTGTCACTTCTCTCCTCTGTGTCTTTCACCTCCATCTGCTCTCTGCTCCTCCTCGTTTTTACTCTTTTTCATTCAGGAAGAATCGAATCAGACGAAGCTGCTGATCTCTGACGAGGAACAGGCTTTAGAATAAAACACACACAGTAAGAAAAACGGGACCAGTAGAGCCAGTAGAGCCAGTAGAGCGTCGTGTTACTGTGTTTTATCGAATTTATCTCATTTTATTATTTCATGTCATTTTGTAAAGGCTGACTCACAGTCGTCTTCTTAAAACATGCAGGGTTACCTGTACAGCTTACTGGATTTTTAGAAATTTCATCCTATATTTAATTTTTATTCAAAATTTTGTCTTTATGTATTTTAGCATTTATTTTGTTATTTTATTTGATTTTATTTTTCCCTCCAGGAAGCGCCTTGTATTTTTGTGTAGATAACTGCTCTATAAATAAAGATTTTTTAATTATATATTTATTTTATATTATGGTGAAGTTGAAAAAGAACTGTCCGGGGTGTTTAGGTGCAGATGTGGACAGATCCTGCGAGCTTCGTGCTGATTGGCCCAACAGTTGTTGACTTTTGTCCATTTATGTGCTAAGCCACGCCCCTTTTGAAGCTCATTGGTCAATATCTATAAAACTAAATGAGGCTGATCAGACTGACTGGGGTCAGATTTCTTGGGCAGCATTTGCACAAAACATCCAACTTTTACACAACTTTCAACGTGAACGCCAAACAGTGGAATCACCAACTGTGTTACACACACACACACACACACACACACACACACACACACACGTCAGCAGAGTCAGCAGAGTGAGAAACGGCAGAAAGGCGCAGTTTAGAGTGGAAGGAGATTTTAAATCATTTTTAATAAAAAAAGCCTCTTCCCCGGCCGGGACAGTGATGTTGAAATATTTCGGAGAGGAACATGAGGTGTGTGTGTTGGTTTGGGAGGGAGCGCCCAGCAGATTATCGCTCATCTGATTGGTTTAATCTGCACAGATTAGCAGATTAGATTTTTTTTGGTAACTTTTCCTCCGAGGCTGCGTTCAGACGCCACTCACAAAACCCTAGATATTATTTCAGTTATTTATTTTTATTTCAATTTCTATTTCATTATTTTTTTAATTTGCTTATTAATTTATTTACTTATTAATTATTTATTATATTTTATTATTATATTTTATTTCATGTATTTAATTATTTATTATTTATTTAATATTTACTTATTATTTATTTATTATAATTAATTGATTTACTTATTTTAAATATTAGAAATATTTTTTAATAATTATAATTTTTTAAATTTGTACTAATTTTCAGGAATTTTTGTGCTAATTTTCAGGCGTTTTTTGTTATTTTCTTGTAATTTTCTCTGCTTTTTTACTGATGTTCTGGTCTTTTTCACTAATTTGCTGATTGTTTTTTTTTTTTTTTTTGGAAAATCATTGTGACAGCACGGGTTTTAAAGGGTTAATCCGCGTATATCGCTTTT
>NC_044001.1:1103511-1113511 GCF_902150065.1 Myripristis murdjan | reverse complement strand
TGTTCTGAGCGCAACGTGAAACTGACGCTCCTAATCCACTCAGATTATTTCACTCATCAGATTATCAGTCTCTTCCTGTTGCGTCGCCTCCTTCCTCACACCGCTGTGGGCGGGGCTAAGACCCCGGGAGGGGAGTAAGGCTCCAGTGTTCAAAAATGGTCATGTCAGTGCCTATTGGTGGTTGCTGTGAGGGGGCGGGGCCTGAGCTGTTAACTGTGAGGGGGCGGGGCCTGAGCTGTTAACTGTGAGGGGGCGGGGCCTGAGCTGTTAACTGTGAGGGGATGTTTGGGGCGGAGACTCAGAGATTTGTTTGTATCCTGTGAAGGTAAAATTCTGGAAAAACTGAAAGAGAAGTTTCAATGAACTGAAAAAATGGACTCCAACATCTGGATGCTCCTCCTCCTCCTCCTCCTCCTCCTCCTTCTATCGCTGCTGAGACCCAGACAGAGAAATAAGAGATTAGATTAGATTAGATTAGATTAGATGCCTTTATTGTCACTGTATTTGCATAAAATGAAATTAAAATCGCTATTGTGTGGTGCATGAAAACACAGGACATGAATAGAAACATGCAGTTTAAATAAGAGGTAAAACATGACACTGTTTTACAGTTTTCTAACGTGAAAATAGTTGAGTTAGTGTGCAGAGTGGCAGGTCTCAG
Organism: Myripristis murdjan; assembly: GCF_902150065.1. Lineage (NCBI taxonomy): Eukaryota > Metazoa > Chordata > Actinopteri > Holocentriformes > Holocentridae > Myripristis > Myripristis murdjan. The sequence goes on along the minus strand of NC_044001.1, from coordinate 1,112,850 downwards.
GTCAGTCTGTAGCTCACCGGGTGCAGGTGTACCTCCTGTTCTTACTGCAGCGTCGTGGGTTTGAATCCGACCTCATCCTGTCTCTCTGCCCTGCCCCTCCTGTCTCTCTCTACTGTCACTGTCAAATAAAACAGAAATACAGTCATCCCTCGCTTTAACGCGGTTCACCTTTCGCGGCCTCGCAGTTTCGCGGATTTTTTTTAGTGCAATTTTGCATGCTTTTTTTTTTTTTTTTTTTTTTTTACTGGACTTATTTTTCTACGAAGGTTTGAACTTTGAGAGTTTAAACAAGAGAGAAAAGTGAGAAAATGTTAATGCCTGTCTGAGAAAAGTGTATAAAGTGTGTAGTGAGGGGTTTTACAGCCTTAAATAATTGTAAAAAATAAAGCTGACTACTTGGCGGATTTCGCCTATTGCAGGTTATTTTTAGAACGTAACTCCCGCGATAAACGAGGGACCGCTGTACACAGAAACAATAATGTTAAAAAAAATCTGTGCAAAATTAATTTGATCTCATTCACTTCCACTGAAAACCACATGAAGGGCAAATGACTCTAAACATTCACACAGATCAGCTGGTCAAGTCTGACATGCAAATTACAGAAACATCAAAAAAAAGCAAAGAAACATTTTGAAACAATAAAAACTGAACTGAAACCAGTGAACCCGCTCCAACTCACTGAAACGTACCTGAAGTGAAAAGAAATAATAAAGTTTAAAAAAGCACAGGTGTACCTTTGCTGGTGTGATGCTGGTTGTTTGTTAATTACCTGAAGGGGTTGAGCTGAGCGGGACAGGTGAGGGCGGCGGCTCTAACGGCGTCTCTCCCTGCAGACCTGGACGAGCCGCTCATCACGGTGCACCAGAGCATCGGCGAGGCCAAGGAGCAGTTCTACTACGAGCGCACGGTGTTCCTGCGCTGCGTCGCCAACTCCAACCCGCCCGTCCGCTACAGCTGGAGGCGGGGCCGCGACGCGCTGACGCAGGGCTCCGACGCCGGCGTGGAGATCTACGAGCCCTTCTTCACACAGGTGAGGGGGCGGGGCCTACGAGCCCTTCTTCACACAGGTGAGGGGGCGGGGTCTATGAGCCCTTCTTCACACAGGTGAGGGGGTGGGGTCTATGAGCAATAAAAACCCTTTGTAAGTTTGTAAATTTGTGGAGAAAAAGTCAAGCAAGGCCTTGAAAGTTTCTGAAAAGCAGTTCATCCTTGATTTTTATGTTGTTGTTTGTTTGTTTGTTTGTTTTTAATTAAGTGTGACTCCAGCCGCCGGCTCGTCGCTGTGAGCAGAGCAGCTGAACACACAGCACACACACACACACACACACACACACACACACACACACACACATGATGACAGGGTTTGTTCAAGATGTTGAAATCTGACCGGCTTCATGTCTCTCACCAAAACACACCTGGGATTTCACCGGAACAGGAGCTGGGATGTCACTGAAGTCGAGGCCAATAAGAGATCTGCAACCAGTTCCTTCCTCAGTGATGAAGAGGGGGCTGAGATCCAGATCTGATGGTTTCTTCTTCTTTGGTTCTTTATTCTTCAGACTCTCCCGCAGGCTGAGCCAACGATGGCAAACACTCTCATGTGGAGGAAATATTGGACAAGATTTCAGCATCTTTTTCCTTAGAAGCAGCAGAGTGAAGTCCATGGTGCTCATTTGGCAACAGGAAAAAAAGTGTTTGCTCTGTTACCAACCAGAGGAAATCTGAGCCATGTCGACTGCGGAAACGCCAGCGGCACATTTGGTGTTAAACTGCTTTTTTTAAACCAAACTTTGGGATTGGAGCCCAGATCCAGAGTGAAGGAAAGTCTTTCTGACTCCAGATCAGTTCTTACTTCTCTGAGTGACTTCATTCACCACATCAGAGCTAGTCAGTCACTAAAGCACGGACATGCAGGAGCTGGTCAGTGGTTATTTTACACTGCCGTTAGCAGGGCGGGGCTAGCAGTGGGCTAGCTATTAGCATGCTAACACTCGGGAACCGAGCCGATCCAGCCTTATTTTTTGTTCAAGATGATTTTTATTTGACAGTCATGGTAGGTTAGGACACCTTGGACAGGTGGGACACGCTCTAACAGGTGTGCTGCCAGGGCGCCCAGTCAGCCAGCTTCCTTCAGCCTGGGAACAAACAGGGGGGGAAACGTCTCGCTGCTTCAGGATCAAACCACAAAAATTAATGAAAAATACAAAACTGTAATGGCTCTCATCATTACCTGCGTAAATTCATAAGTACATTCATCAGTTTTAGCCCCAAAAAACAGAATTAGCTGCATGATGCTCACCAGCGGGGCACCACAGGGCTCATGTTTCGGCCCCATTTTGTTTGTTTGTTTGTTTGTGTGTTTGTCTTTAAAAGTTATCAACAGATTTTCCTGAAACTTGGTGGACAGGCTGGTCGTGGATCAAGCCAACAGCTGGTTCACTTTACACACTGATTGGCTGAAGGGGGCGTGGCGGTGGGCGTGGTTAACTTTGGTGAATATCCGGCACATGGGACTGGCAGGTGTGAGCCGCTGGAGCCGCAGCGACTCAAATCCTCCACAGACGGAGATCCCAGATTGAACAGAGGCGATGATGACGCTTCTTACATCCTTCTTCTTCTTCTTTTTTTTTCCCTTTTTCTTCAACTGAGGCTTAGCTTTAATTTGGACTAAAGGAGGGCAGGCAGCCAATCAGACGTGCCGTTAGCGGGCTGTGTAAAGCCACAGCGGAGATAACATTCAGCACGTCTGAACGCCGGCGAGCTCCTGAACTCTGCTTCACCTCCAACATCATCTCACCCCCACCCTCCCCCCTCCCCCCTCCCCTGAGTCCTCCACCCCGCTCCCTTAATGAGGAACTTATCAGCGACCCCCCCCCCCCCAATCCCACCCAACCCCCCCTATAATCTGTTAAACTGGCCGCCGTCTTTGCAGAAGAGCACATTGAAATGTCACCTCATCTGGTCTGATGTGAGTGAGCAGAAGAGGAGAAGCTCAGCAGTCGGAGGAGCAGTGAACGCCTCACCGGGGGGGAGGGGGGCGGGGGGGTGCAGCTGGTAAACTTTACTGCCAGTCCATACTGCTGAATTTATCATTTATCACTGATCATTAATTTATTAATTTATCATAGATTTATCATGGTTGATAATAATTGGATGCAAATATTTCAATTCCAAAACATAATATTTTGATTTAATAATTGGTTTGTTTTTCGCTGAGCTCGGGAGCCGAATCTCTGCTCTGTTTCCAAAACAACAAAGAATTTTCAAATTTTTGAGTTTCCTTTTTTTTCTCATGAATTTGTGAGTTTTTGATTGTAAATTAATGACTTTAATGTCAGCGGCCACGGTCGTGCGTCTAAACTCCGACCTCTGACTTGCACATGAACGCAGCATCAGACGCTGCAGAGGACACAGGGTCTAAGCGTGTTCTGTGTGTGTGCGTGTGTGTGTGTGTGTGTGTGTGTGTGTGTGTGTGTGTGTGTGTTGCAGGGCGAGACGAAGATCCTGAAGCTGAAGAATCTTCGTCCTCAGGATTACGCCGACTACAGCTGCATCGCCTCCGTCAGGAACGTCTGCGGCATCGCCGACAAGAGCGCCCACTTCAGCCTGAGCAACCGCACCGGTACACACACACACACACACACACACACAGACACACACACACACACACACACACACACACTCTGCTCATGTGCCTCTGAGCCAGGCTTACGCACTGGAAAGTTTTTTCTTTGGTTATTAATTAATTAATTAATTTACTGTTAATTAACCCTATAAAGCCTGAACTATGAAAGAATTGGCAGAAAATTCCAATTTTTTGAAACTGAACCCTTTATTTAGTCCTATAACAAAATATATATATATAAATCGCCCTGCGATGGACTGGCGACCTGTCCAGGGTGTCTCACTGCCTTCGCCCTGTGAGCGCTGGGATAGGCTCCAGCAACCCCCGTGACCCTAGTGAGGATAAGCGGTTTAGAAGATGAATGGATGAATGAATGAATGAATGAATATAGAAAAATCAAAAAATATGTTATTACACGACCTTTCTGGTGTATGATATATGATAAGTACATATCATATATCATACACCAGAAAGGTCGTGTAATAACATATTTTTTGATTTTTCTATATTCATTCATTCATTCATTCATGGTATGGACCAGGGTGAACAGGGGAAGTGTTCAAAGGTGTACAACAGTATTTTGGTCAAGTATTGATTAAACTGAAAACGAAAAATGGAATTGAAAATGTGTATCATATATGATACGAATGGCTTTATAGGGTTAATTAGTTTTTTTGTTTATTTATTTGGCGAGCTTTTTTGTATTTTTTTATTTTTCCACTTTTTAAGATTTCTTTCTCACATTTTGGGGTGTTTTATTAGAATTTTCAAGTGATTTCATTGTAAATATATTATTCTAAAAGCGATAACAACAATGTCACCTCAGCCACATTCCCCTTATCCACTCCAAACACACAGAAAACCCAGAAAAAACAGAAAAACACTTTATTCCAGATTCATGACCAAACCAAATTTCCCCTTGTGGGACAAATAAAGTATGATTGATTGATTGATTGATTGATTGATTGAATAACTGGACACTCAGAGCTGAGCTGCAGCTCAAATTAATCTTCAGGTTCCAGCTTTCAGAAGATGTTTACCTCTTCTGTTGACCTTTGACCCCCCTGAAGGTCCCCTGCCCCCTCCCCAGCTGTTGGCCAACCACCAGACCTCGTCCTGCTCTGGCGCTGATCTCCTCTCTGTGTGTGTGTGTGTGTGTGTGTGTGTGTGTGATCAGAGGAAAGTGAAACGCAGACTTCACCACACGGGAAAAAAAAAAAAAACATCAGCCCACGCAGCTCGTCCTATAGCCCGTCCCGCCGCCCGCCGCCCCAGGGGCTGATGGGATTTACATGATGTCAGCGGGGCTTTAATGGAGGTCGAACCTTCTATTTTTATCTGCCTCCCTCGTTGTTTCTCCGCCACAGAGGAACAAACCAGGCACTTACTAAATCTTTATCGTTTTATAATCCTTCACGGCCTCTTACTTCCTCTGCCGCTGTGGGTTTTTTTTTTTTTTGTGTGTTGTTTTAAATCCAAACTGTCACATGAAGAAGGAAATAAAAGGCGGCGCAGCCTCTTAACCAGCCGATAATGGGATTCCCCCCCCGAGGCTGCAGGAGCTGCACATTTTAAATCACCCACCACTGAAAACTGATTCATTCAACACTGATTTCATAAACTGTCACGCTCCCCGTTTCATCCTCTCATTCTGTTCTTTTACATATTTTACTGATTTTATGTCCCTCCTTTGTTTCTTCATATTTTCCTCTTTCTACGTCTTAATTTGTTTTATCTCCGTCTTTCATATCTCTCACTCACATTTGTTTTCTGCTTTTATTTCAGCTGATTGCTCGGTTTAATGCTGCAGGATTTGCACTTTATTCTCTTGTTTCTTCACTTTATTGTGAAGAACTTTGAGCTGCGCCCCCTGTATAAAGTTATTATTATTATTATTATTGTTATTATTATTGTTATTATTATTAGTTTAGATTCTAATATCTGCATTAAGTCCCAGCTGCCTGTCGGGTTCCAACTCACACAGTGTGTCTTTTGAGTGAGTGTGTGTGTGTGTGTGTGTGTGTGTGTGTGTGTGTGTGTGCGTGCTGTCATACGACACACTCATCAGCAGGGTTAATAAACACAAAGCTCGTCAGCTGCATATTTTGGGGAATAAAATGAGCGGCTGATGAGAGCAGAGAGAGCGCACGCAGATGGTGTTACTATCATCACCATCATCATCATCATCATCATCATCATCATCATCATTATTAAAAACAACAACAACAACAACAACAGCAACAGCCGTTGTTTAATAATGCGTCGCTGTTTTTACGTTGGTATGTTTGCAGCTGAAGAATCTGCAGACAAAAACAAACAAAACTGAATTTTTTTTTTTTTTAAATATTTGAACAAACGATATCAAAACGATTAAAAGTCTCCTGCTGAGGGTCGCCGCCAGACGCCGGGGGGCCGGGGGGCCGGGTTGCCGGGGGGCCAGGGGGCCGGGGGGCCGTCAGGTTCCTGGTGTTTCAGCCCGTAGCAAAGTGCCGTATTTGAGCGTCCTGTCCCTTTAATCCCCAGCCTCCCCCTCCATCAAGCTCCTGCTGGACAGCCCCCTGGTGGTGAACCCGGGCGACACCGTCACGCTGGTGTGTGTGGCGTCCGGAGGAGACCCCGCCCCCGCGCTGCGCTGGGTGCGGGCCGAGGGGGCGGAGCTTCCGGCCCGCAGCGTGCTGAACGGCGGCACGCTGACCGTCCCCGCCGTTACCAACGACGACGGCGGCGAGTACAGCTGTGTGGCGAGCAACAACGTGGGAAACCCCGCCAAGAAGTCCACCAACATCCTGGTCAGAGGTGAGACACACACACACACACACACACACACATTATACACTAAACACACACACACACACACACACACACACACACACACTAAGACAGTAGTGCTGCAGTACTGATGAAGTACTCCTGCAGTATGAATACACAGGGACAGCAGTACTGATGAAGTATTTCCACTTATCATGCAGTACTAATGGTGTTCTAATTAAGTACCAATTCAGTCTGCTCCTGAACCTGAGCGCACAGCGTCTGCACAGCAGGGCTCCGTTTGACGAAGCAGCTTCAACAAAGTCTGAGTCTGAGCTGATCGACTCTGAGAGGAAACTCTGAGTTTTGGGTTCCAGAACAGCTGATCTGAGTCAGTTTGATCAGCTCGGAGTAGTTTCACCTGGAGTTAAGCGCGTGCACCACAGCTGGAAAAACACAGCGTCAACGGAGCTCCGATTTGACGAGTCACCATGGCAACGGGGAAGCGTCGTGCTGCGTTTTTCACCCCAGCTGAATTGGAAATCTTAATGGATTCATACAGCGAGTCTGAACATGTTTTTTACTGCAACAACCACAACCACAATAATATTAGCCTACTGCAGAAAACTGCTTGAATGGTAGCCTATTAATTTATTTCATTTAGGTGCAATCCCACGGGGGAGAAGCGCACTTGGCAGCAGCTTAAGATGAAATATAAAAACATGGTTCAAACAGGTAAGACCTCAGCATAAACATCTATGCACGGTCTGATAACCATCTCCCGACGAATATTTAATTCTCTGCGCAGAAACGCTGCACCTTCATCCACGGGATCGTTGTCGAAAGGACATGCCATGTTCGCCACCTAACTACTAATGGACTTCTAATAAAGACCTACTGACTGTTTTTTTATTATTATTTTTTAATAACAGACGGCAGAACTAATACGCCAAAACTGGCCTGCTGACTGAATGAATGAGGAAGTTAAATACGGTGTGTGGCTGAAAGAGGGCGGACACAGAGAGAAACTCGAGGTTTCATGAGAAAAACCTGGTCCAGACCAGGTTAGTTTCACGGAGTCTGTTACTGCGGTAACTGACCGAGAGCTTAAGTTCCCTCCCTCTGTGAAACAGGCTGGAGTTACCCCTCTTTCTCTGCTTTGAGTGACCTCCCTCTGTGAAACGGAAAACTCAGAGTTTCCCTCATTTCAGGTTTAACAGACTCAGAGTTTTCACTAAACCTGCTTTGGGACCCCCCAAAATAATGCAGTACTAATGCAGTACTAATGCAGTACTAATGCAGTATTACTACAGTGCTAATAACATACAGTAGAACAGTAATTCAGTAATATTTAAACAGTATGCAGTACACATGAAGTTCTAATGCAGTACTGATGCAGTAGTGTGTGTGTATGTGTGTGTGTGTGTGTGTGTGTGTGTGTGTAGTGTGTAGTGTGTGTGTGTGTGTGTGTGCAGTGTGTAGTGTGTGTGTGTGTGTGTTCTGCTCCAGCATCAAACTGTCCTGAGTCTCACAGCAAACAGCATAAACATGAGATAACACACACACACACACACAATGCAACCTAGATTCTGTGTGTGTGTGTGTGTGTGTGTGTGTGTGTGTGTGTGTGTGGCCGGTCGCTGGCTGTATAACAGAGATAAGCTGTAGAGCCTCCAGCAGAGACGACAGCATCAAACCCGCGGGACAGACAGCACGCCTCGCTCTGTGTGTGTGCGTGTGTGTGTGTGTGTGTGTGTATGTGTGTGTGTGTGTGTGTGTGTGTGTGTGAGATTTGAATAAAAGACCTATCAGACTGAATAGGTGAAGGCTCTGATGTTTTTCCCTCTGGATGAAGTTTCTCAGTATCTACACACACGCACACACACACACACACACACACACACGCACACACACACACACTCACACACACGCACACACACACACACTCACACACACGCACACACACACACTCACTCACACACACACACACACTCCAGTGTCCCGTCACACGGTGTGTGTCTGCGTCCCGGCATGTCTCAAGATAAATCCCATTAAACTCCCAGCATGCCGAGCGCTGCTTCCTGTTTCCTCTGAACCTTCATGGTGATCATGTGACCTGCAGGCTCAGTGGGCGGAGTTCAGCTCGGCTGCTGGAAGTTGCATGATGGGTAATTTGAGTAATTAGCATAATGAGCTAATTAATAGCACTGAATGCGTTGTAGCCGTGGGTTGCCATGGCAGCCGAGAGCAGAGAAACCTTCGCTTCAGTTCTCAGCATCACAGCTCTGACACGCCGCTGAGAAACCACACATCTGTACACCGCCGCTGCCGCCGCTCGCCGTCACAACCGCCCGCTATCGCATGGGCTGACGTGACGCAATGCATCCTGGGAAGCTGAGTATGACCAGTGAGCTCACGCTGCAGACACAAAACATCTGGAGAATCTGGTTTCTCACGACACAAAATCCACAAACTGCAGCTGCAGCTCTGCAGCCTGAAGCAGAGCTCACACTGCCCCCTTTCCACCAAAACACCTGCTGCTGGTTCAGAGCTGGTGCTGGAGCCGGTGCTGAACTGGTGCCAACAAAAAACTGGTTTCATTAACGTTTTTCTTTTTACGGACAATTTTAGAAAACAAAATGTTTTACCTTCTTGACAGTTTCGGCGTGAATCTTCCGCCTTCATCTGCTGTCAGTTCGCCTCCCTAGGACCGCGGCCCAGGTGTGCGACAGCATATATGCTCCCTCGTCCCGGTTCATTGTCCTGCTTGCACGTTTTTTAATCTCCACTGCCTCCATAATCCACCAAAAAAACGTGCAAGCAGTAGTAACACCAGCTGATAAGGCACGTCACCATCTAACATTCTGGTGACGCTTCTGACGAAGGCGGAAGATTCACGCCGAAACTGTCAAGAAGGTAAAACATTTTGTTTTCTAAAATTGTCCGTAAAAAGAAAAACATTACG
>NC_044001.1:1086011-1096011 GCF_902150065.1 Myripristis murdjan | reverse complement strand
CTGCAGCTGCCAAAAGCCGCAAGGAATGCTGGGAAAAAAATCTCCGCCTGTGTCAATGTGTAAATTAGTGGGATTATAATCTGACTTCCCCACCATGACGGCTCGAGTAGATCTGACTGCAGTAACATTTGTGTGTTCAGTAAATGAATGTGTCTCCCACTCAGCCGTACACTCCTGCAGAGGAACTGGCCCTCTCTAACAGTGAGGGGCGACCCTCGCTGGGCCGCTGCCCTCAGTTTGAGTTTCAGCAGAATCGTCACTTTGATTCAACTGATCTTGATATTTCATTTTATAAAGCATCTGACGCCTCGTGTTTATTCTGCTGGTTAAAATATTATTTCACTGTCACTTAAAGACAGTAAAACATTTGGCACCAACTCTCATGTGGACTTTTCAGGGCAGCCAGCCTAAATACTAAATATGAGCAAACTAATGGAAACCTAAAGGAGACCAGAGGCTGGCCTGTGTTTTATCAGACTTTTATTTAACCCTCTGAATTAAATTCCCCTCATTTATGTTCAAAAATATTTTTTAAAAAAATCATTATATCAGTCTATCATTTTTTGGTTGGACAGTGTTGAGTCATGAGTTAAAAAAAAAATACAAGAAGAATTGTAAATAGTATTAATTTTAATTTTATAAAAGAAGAAGAAAGGGAAAATGGGCAGGCCATTTTCCCAGAGAGCTGATTGGTCAGTGGGTGGGGCTTTTCTACCTGCTGAGCTGTGATCCTGAACTTCACCTGCTCCGGAGCAGGTTAGGTGTTCAGTGTATGTTACCACGGCAACGTAGCCCAATAAAAAGTAAACCACCTTCATGGTACAGAAAAGCCAGCAGGGTGAAGCTGCAGGTCCAGGCCTCAGAGCAGAGCTATGATGTTTGTTTGTTTGTTTGTTTGTTTGTTTTTGTTGTTGACAGAAGGTCCAGAGTTTTAATAAACAAAACAAAACCAAACGTTACAGAACACTGAGGACACACCCTTCATAATTATGTGTGTGTGTGTGTGTGTGTGTGTGTGTGTGTGTGTGTGTGTGTCCTCAGTTCCCCCGGAGCTGACGGTCCCGAGCGGCAGGTCTCACCTCATCGCTCAGGAGGGCGACACGGTGGAGCTGCAGTGTTTGGTCTCTGGGAAACCCAAACCCATCATCCTGTGGTCGCGGGTGGAGGAGGGCGGGGCCGCGGCGGTGGCGGCGGCGGCGGCGGCGGCCGTGATGCCGGACGGCTCGGCGCAGATGGAGAGCTACGACGGCGTCCTGCGCATCACCAACGTGTCCCGAGAGATGAGCGGGACGTACCGCTGCCAGACCAGCCAGTACAACGGCTTCAACGTCAAACCCAGAGAGGCCGAGATCCGGCTGGTGGTGCAGTGTGAGCACACACACACACACACACACACACACACACACACACACACACACACACACACACACACACACACAGCGCTAATTTAATCAGCTAATCCATACTGGTGGTAATTGACCTCGTTGTGCGAACATGCAACTCTAGGAAATGAGTGTGTGACATTAATAAGGAGCCATGAGAGAGAGAGAGAGAGAGTGTGTGTGTGTGTGTGTCTCTGTGTCTGTGTGTGTGTCTGTGTGTGTGTGTGTGTGTGTGTGTGTGTGTGTGTGTGTGTGTGTGCAGGGGTCATTTAGCCGTCAGTGTGAAACATCCAGTTAAATTAATTGCATTGATGTAACTCGAATACGAGAGAAAGACCTTGACATGCAGAGTCAGAGCTTCACATTCATAACTCTGAGTGTGTGTGTGTGTGTGTGTGTGTGTGTGTGTGTGTGTGCGCTGAGTAATCTGATTCGTTACCTTTGCATTCAGGATTTTTTTTTTTTTTGCACTTGTAAATGTTGGTTCCAAAACCACCTTTGATGGATCCTGATGTGACGAAGCACAAAACGATCAGGAGAGAAAAACAAAAATCTGAACTTAAAGGACAGGAAGTCGATCAGCATGACATCAGATTCATCTCAGCTCCACCAGACAGAATTTAAATTTCCACTCATGACAGTCAGAACGTTGCTCAGTATTGATGCTCGATCAGGTAGAACTCATGGCTCCATGTGTTATGCTCCTATATTCAGTTTCTGCTTCACTGAAATAAATCAGACTGTGGAAAGACTGTTCCACTTTATTTTGAAGAGACACATCAGGATACGTGGCTCTGCACCAAAATAAAGCTCTGAAATAACTTCACATCTCCGTGTTCGCTGAGAGCCAAAGGTTCATCAGGAATTTAAGAAAAAAAGAATCCAAACTAATTTCAGACGTTCTTTACCTCAGTGCCGTTTATCCTGAGGGTTTTTTTTATGTGAAGAAACAAATGAAATGACAGAAAATAACCGAAGAAACAATGTTTTTGAGTGTCGGAGCCAGATCAGAGTTTCAACTCATTTCCCTGGAGAGGCTTTTATTTTGCTTTACATTCAGTGGTCTTTGGCTTGGGGCTTTTATTTTGACATCGGCACAGGTCAACAGAAGACGCTGAGCTTCACTGGCCAGTTTGAAAACTGCACACTCTGTGGTTTAGTTTAGCCCCTGAGAGAGAGACAGACAGAGAGACAGACAGAGAGAGAGAGAGAGAGACCTGATACCTGTCTGTCTGCCTGCCTGTCTGTCTGTTCTTTCAGTAAGAAACCCAGAGGCACACAGAGAGAGAGAGAGTGGCAGGAAGTGGCGTGTGTTTTGGGCTGAAGAGGCTCCCGTAGGTCAGGGTTAGCAACGTGGTAGCATTAGCAGTTAGCGGCTAGCAGTTAGCAGCTAGCAGTTAGCATCACATGGGCGCTGGAAATCTTTGAAAAAAAAAAAAAAGGCTTGAATGTGACCGTGGTGTTTTCAGGTTTGAGTGTCGGTGCGTCGCTCGGCTCCACGGAGCTCCGCCCACTGAGACGGCGTGTGAACGCTGCTGATGGAGCTCTCTGACCAATCAGCTGGCGGCTCCTGGTGGCGTGGTGGCGTGAGGCCGACAGAGCAGCGCGGGGAGCCGGCCGTGTCCTGAGGCGCCTCGCTCCTCCAGACTCGTTAAGATGACTTCATTAATTAACAGGCAGACGGTTACAGTCAGACAGGATTACTCCTCCAGACTCGTTAAGGCTAATTAAGGAGCAGGCGGGCGGGTCCAGTGCGCCGCAGTCGGACAGCGAGGCGGCGTCCCGAGGCCTCGTCCTCCTCCAGACTCGTTAAGGCTAATTAGCGGCCTCTGTCTGGCCCCTCCCCCTGTAATGGGCTCCTCTCGCTGTAATTGGGGTGAAAGGAGGTCAAACGAGGCCGCTGACCGCTTTAATTAGACGAGCAGCCGGCGCTCCGCCGGGACTCAGACACTTCAAGGCTTCCGTACTTTAATGCTTCAGGTTTCATTTCGCAGACTCTGGTCACTAATTAACAGACAGGAAAAACACCAGCGCCACAAATTCATGCTCATATTGAACTGTTTATTGATTTTTTTTTTTTTTTAATTAATCAAACTGAACCGGCTATAAAAGGCAAAAAGGAGCTGAATGGGAGGATTATTGAATTTTGCTTCTAACACCAAAACAGTCAAATAACATTTAGCAAAGTGAGTTGGAGGCTGCAGGACTGAGACTCTTACTGTTACTGTGTAAGTATTACTATGATTACTGTATATTATACAACAGAGTACATGCATGTACGCAGTGTTCACTCACTGAGCGTTATCGCGGTTATAACTCCCTTCAAGAGTCAATAGAATCTACAACTTTACATTCTCTGGGAGTTTGAGGGCCGTGACCCTGAGGACGTGACACGGCCTCGGCTGCAGGTTGAAGCAGGTCAGGTCTGATGTCTTGTTTCTGTTAGGAAGGAAGTCATGAGGCTCAGAAACACTCGAAAAAACCACATAAATAAAAAAGTGAAATTTGGAATGAAACTTTGAGGAGCTGTGACTGAGAGAATATTCAGAGTATGAATATGAATTTTGCATGGCTTCACTGAAAATGCAGATGATATTATAGAAGAAAAAATCAGCTGATGGTGAGGCGGTCAGGTGGGACCCTCACATGAGACGTTCACGGGCGCCGGATTATTTATTACTGATGTCAACATGACCCGAGTCCACAACATGGATATTTTTTTAGACGGCTCTCTGATTTATTATTTTAAGCCAATCAGTTTGTAAACAACCAATCAGTGAGCAGCTGCATGTCGGCTCATGAATGTGCACAGAATGTAGAATCACATCAAGCAGAAGAGACACATAAACAAACACACACATATCCTTGTTGCTAAATCCCCCACCCAGTGGCCCCAACACGCCGTGTGTGTGTGTGTGTGTGTGTGTGTGTGTGTGTGTGTGTGTGTGTGTGTGTGTCCTTGCTACTCAGCTTGTCAGGTTAATTCAATCTCAGTAGCCACGATCTCTCTCTCTCTCCCACACACACACACACACACACACACAAGGTGAAATAACCGCACTAACTGTTGATTAGACATGTGAGCCACACGCTGCTCAGTGTGTGTGTGTACAGTATGAACACGTGTGGACACACAGACACACTGGATTTGTTTCTGCTGAACTTTCAACATAAAAGCTAAATGTAACATAACTCTCATGAAAATAACAATAAAATAATAAAGTTATAAATCTAAAAGAAATTAAGCTTATACTGTAGAAACATTGAGAAATCAGGATTTTTTCCCACTAACATTAATATTTATTCTGCCGCTACGTTAATGACTAAAGAATGATAACAAAACTCAGCTGACATCAACATAACTGGCATCGTACTACCACCTGCATCAGTATTACTACTACCAGTACTACTACCACTAATACTACTGCCACCAATACTACTGCCACCAATACTACTGCCACCAATACTACTGCCACTAATACTACTGCCACTAATTCTACTGCCTCTAATACTACTACCACTAATACTACTGCCACCAATACTACTGCCACCAATACTACTGCCACCAATACTACTGCCACTAATACTACTGCCACTAATTCTACTGCCTCTAATACTACTGCCACTAATACTACTGCCACCAATACTACTACCACCAATACTACTGCCACTAATACTACTGCCACCAATACTACTACCACCAATACTACTGCCACCAATACTACTACCACCAATACTACTGCCACTAATAATACAGCTGTTAGGCTCCTAATTCCACTGCTGCTAACAGGTCATTTTATTTACGATATGCCAAAATAATGTATTTGGCCTTATTTTTTGTCTGCCCATAGACAATCAGTGTTGATCAGTTTTCCAATATGTAATCAGTCAAAATGTGTCATATCGTATATATCAAGTGTGAAAATAGTGAAAATCTTGATTCTTCGCTCGTCCTCCTCAGTCGGAGCAGCAGCCAAAAAGCCAAAGTATGAATCTGATGAAGGAACTGGAGGAATCAATAAAACTGTTCAGGTGTCGAGACTCTGATCCATAAATTCTGCGTGACCAGTCAGCTGGCTGAGTGTGTGTGAGTGTTAAATGAGGAGTCTGAGGAACTTCAGTTGCCGAAGGGCACTGAGGCAGCGCCGCCTGCCTGGGAATAAAACCCACAACCCTCCAGTTACGCTGGCTCGCTCTGACCTGCGGGCCGCCTGTCGCCCTGATGAGACCAGCCGCTGTGACAGGAAGTCCCTGCACTGCGCCACACACTCACACACACACACACACACTCACACACACACACACTCACACACACACACTCACTCACACACACACACACACTCACACACACACACTCACACACACACACACGCACACACACACTCACACTCACACACACTCTGCTCCTGGCCTCCTGCTCACTAAAAGGCTGTCAGACTGAATCTCCTCTCAGTCGACTGTGTGATGTTTGTCGAGGCGACGTGGAAACTCACAGCAAACACTGAGAGTCACAGCGTCCACTGAGAGAACAGCTCACACACACTCCACTCTACTGACTCACTGACTGACTCACTGACTGACTCTCCTCTCTACTGACTGACTCACTGACTGACTCACTGACTGACTCACTGACTGACTCTCCTCTCTACTGACTCACTGACTGACTCACTGACTGACTCTCCTCTCTACTGACTCACTGACTCTACTGATTGACTCTCTACTGACTCACTCACTCACTCACTCACTCTACTTACTCACTACTGACTCACTGACTGACTCTCTACTGACTCACTGACTGACTCACTGACTCTACTTACTCACTACTGACTCACTGACTGACTATCTACTGACTCACTGACTGACTCTCCTCTCTACTGACTCACTGAGTGACTCACTGACTCTCTACTGATTCACTGACTGACTCACTGACTCTACTGACTCACTGACTGACTCTACTGACTCACTACTGACTGACTGACTGACTCAATGACTGACTCACTGACTCTACTGACTGAATCACTGACTCACTGAGTGACTCACTGACTCTCTACTGACTCACTGACGGACTCACTGACTCTACTGACTCACTGACTGACTCTACTGACTCACTGACTGACTCAATGACTGACTCACTGACTCTACTGACTGAATCACTGACTCACTGACTGACTGACTCACTCTCTACTGACTCACTGACTGACTCACTGACTCTATTGACTCACTACTGACTCACTGACTGACTCACTGACTCTATTGACTCACTACTGACTCACTGACTGACTCTCCTCACTACCGACTCACTACTGACTCAATATTTCCTCGTCCTGTTTTTGTCATGGTGCCTGTTAAACTGTTGTTGCTGAGTGGCTGTGCAGCTGCTGTGACTGTGATGTGGTTTTAAGCTTCTCATGTTGTGTTTTAACAGCGAGAGCTCTGCGGACGCTGCTGCCTCTTTAATTTAATGATGTAAAACTGGACGTGACTTAGTCCATCCAGTGGACGGAGACTGGATGGACAAATGTGGAGCCAGAGATTTTACTAACACTGACAGAGTCAGAGTGAAGAGATTAAAACAATAAAGTTAACAATCGGTTTAATTATTCCTAATTTTATTGAGGACCCCTGGAGGCCCCTTAAGGACCCCCTTGAGTCCCCTGGACCGCACTTTGAAAACCCCTGACACAGCACATTTATATCTGGACAGAGCATCGCTCCCCTGAGAGCGGGCGTATCGCTGAAGAACAGCGCTGTAAGCAGATTATACCCTCGCTAGATTACAGGTGGATTACTTGAAAATACAGTATGTGAAACAACGTTCAGGCCGGATGACAGGTCACACACACACACACACACACACGTCACACACTCACCTCTGACTGCTGCCACAGAGAGAGGATGCAGCAAGGGAGGACAGAATATGAAAAAGAACGGCGCACGTGATAGGCAGTAAACGCACCGCGCTGAAAATCAGAACGAGCTCAAACTGAAATCATAAAACTACGAGTTTTATCTGCAGCAGCAGCTTCACACAGGACAGCTGTTAAAACACTCACGCCTACACCCGACCCCGACCCCAACCCCGACCCTAACCCCACCCCCCAACCCTCCTACTGGTCAGTTAACCCTTTCACACCTGAAGCACATTCACTGCACACACAAAAGGTGAGGAGCAGATTAACAAAAATGACTGGAACATGTTCGAGTGTGTGTTTCCTGTGTGTTTCCTGTGTGCTGAGTGTGTGTTCAGTGTGTTTCCTGTGTGTTTCCTGTGTGCTGAGTGTGTGTTCAGTGTGTCTCCTGTGTGTGTTTCCTGCGTGCTGAGTGTGTGTGTCCTGTCCCCCCTCAGTCCCTCCCACCGTGGAGCCGTCCTACACGGAGGTGCGTCAGGGTTTGGGCCGGGCCTTCAGCCTGCGCTGCCGGCTGCTGCGCGCCCACCCGGCCCGGCTGCTGCGTTACGAGTGGAAGCTGGGCTCGCGGCTGCTGACGGTGGGCCAGCTGGCCGACACCAGCGACGACACCGACTACCACGTCCGCGCGCTCAACCGCGAGGGCTACGGCGAGTACACCTGCGACATCACCAACGAGGCCGGGGCGGGACGCTGCACCTTCCTGGTCACAGGTGAGTCAGCTTTTATTCTGAAAAGCACAGCATCCACCCTGAGCTCCTCCACTTAGTGAAACAACAAAACAAAGGAACAAGGACAAAACACTGAAGAGGAAAAGCACCAGAAAAATAACATTAAAACATCACAAGAAAACAATATTTCTAATAATAAAAATGACATTCAAACATCAGATCAGTGGTGCTGGAACAGATTTGGATCAATAAAATATTTCTGATTCTGATTCCGACTCCAGTCGTTTTACTGTAAACTCTCGGAAATGAAACGTGTCGTGAGGTTGCTAAGCCACAGGGTTACCATGGTTACCGTGGCACGATGTAGCGCGAGGACTGAGGGACGTCTGGACCGAGCTTCATGTAAACTGGACTTACGGCGTCGGAGTTATGAATTTTTAAAGTTCAAAGTTATAGCGCCCCCATCAGGCCGACTGCGTTTGCACACGACTTCGAGCCGCTGTGACAAACCTGATGTCTGTACGGTTTTTACCGCCACACGGGAATCTGCCAAAACACCTGAAGAAGACGAGGTTTGCCATTTAGCATCTGTCCTGGCGTGGCATGACGTGGCGTGGGCATGGTGTGGTGTGGATATGACATGGCGTGGCGTGGCGTGGCGTGACGTGGCGTGGCGTGGCGTGGTGTGGTGTGGGTGTGACATGGCGTGGCGTGGCGTGGCGTGGCGTGGCGTGGCATGCTGTGGTGTGGGTGTGACATGGCGTGGCGTGGCGTGGCGTGGCGTGGCGTGGCGTGGCGTGGGTGTGACATGGCGTGACATGGCGTGACGTGGTGTGTTGTGGCGTGGTGTGGCGTGACATGGCGTGGCGTGGCGTGGCGAGCCTCTCCAGATGACAGCGTCACGTTAATCCTCAGCGCGTCTCCTCGCCGGCCAAGAGCCGCGGTTTACAGAGGAAGAGGAGTGGCTGTCGCCGTCCTCTCCTGATGAAAGGCTCCCCGCTGCACCACACACACACACACACTCACACACACACTCACACTCACACACACACACACACACACACACACACACACACTCTTCCTGTAAACTCTAAACTCGGCTGTAATAAGCCTCTTATCGCCGGCAGACGACAAGCGGCTCGGCGTGGCGGCTGAATGGAGGAAGCGTTGTAAGCGCGGGGGGAAGATGGCGGTGATTATGCGGCGCCTGTCACTCCCGTGTGGAGTTTGTGTCGCTAATCAGGTGTGAAAGCGTCGGCGGCTGTTTAAAGACGTCGCTCATCCTGGCGTTTATCCCGCCGCTTCCTCCTCTGCTCCTCTTCTGGCCTCGGCTGCCTGAGAGCCTGAGGGGGGCGGGGCCGGCGCTCTGCCTCCTGACGAGCCGCTCGCGCTCTGGATTCACTAAATGATTTATAAATCAGCAGCTTCAACTCCGTCTTCAGGGCTCAAGGCTCATTTTTCCTGTCAAACAAGATATTTAAAAAAAAAAAAAAAAATCCACCAGTTGGATGAGATAATCCCACTTGTTTCCAGTCGCAGTGCCAGTTTTTTAATCTCAGGTGGGCAGGGCTTGGAGGAGAGTAGGAGGGGCTTGGAGGACATGTGGGCGGGGCTTGGGGTGGGGCTAAGTCTCAGGTGTTTGAGCTTTAAATGAAAATGTTGCGTTGAGTTTGTCACAGTAAAACGTGCAACATGATTTAACTAATGTGAGTAAAGCAGCCGTCTGGCTTTAAGCGACATCCCATAATAACACCGACTGGAAGCTGCTGGCCTTCATCTGCCAATCAAAAACACCAAACACTGATCTGACTCCACCTGAGCAGATCTGACCTGCAGCAGCACAGAGTCCAGTTTCACCTGAACGCTCAGCTGTTTGATTAGTTTGGTTTAGTTTAGTTTGATTAGTTTGGTTGGGTTGGTTGGTTTGGTTGGTTTGGTTTGGTTTGGTTGGTTTGGGTTGATTGGTTGGGTTGGTTGGTTTGGTTTGGTTGGTTTGGTTGGTTGGGTTGGTTGGTTGGGTTGGTTGGTTGGTTGGTTTGGT
>NC_044001.1:1081011-1083511 GCF_902150065.1 Myripristis murdjan | reverse complement strand
CTGCAGTCGGTCGTGTCTCAGCTCTGTGAGCGAGGCTGGAGAGGCGGCGGGGGAAAGTTTGGCCGCTGCTTTTCCAGCCTGCAGGTTTGTTGTTTTTGCAGCGGACAGAGTGGACACACACACACACACACACACACACCTGTGATGCTCTGTCTCTAAATACAGAAAGAACTTTAACGTCCTTCATGAGACGACAGACGGAGACGTTGTGGACAGACGTAAAGACACGAAGCCGTGAAGTTTAAAGCGTCTTAATGCGGCAGCTGATCCTGAGTCAGTCTGACTCCTTCGACCAAAATGCCTCTTAGTTATGGTCACAGTGCAGGCATCTGAACTCAGTCATCTGAAGTTTTATGCATTTTGTGATTTTTCAGATGAAATCAGCACAGAAACGAGGCGGGTGGGGGGTTCCATCTCTTCTCGTCAGCACATCGTGAAAGCTGTTTTTTACCGTCTTCGTCATCGAAACATTTTTCATCATCGACATTAGAACGCTGTTTCAAAGTGCAGCCACGCTCCTCCTGACGTCCCTGTAGCGCCGCCTGCAGGTCAGGTCGTGTGGTGTGTGTGGACGTTCTGGCCTGATGTTCCTCTCTGTTGCCTCTGAAATCTGAGCCGACAAGTTTCTCCTCAGGTGTTCCTCAGTCAGGAGGCGGTGGAGCCTCAGCAGGTTCTCTGTGGTTCTCCACATGATGAGAAAACGGCCGCCGTGTGGATCTGGACTTGAGCAGCGTCCGGGTCTCCGGGTCTCAAACTGAACCCGCAGCAGCTTTTAGTTTCCTGTCGTCTTTTTTAAAAAATGTTTTATTTCCCGTTTCCTCGTGGCGCTGAGCTCCGACTCGCCGCTCGCTGTCGGCCCGGTTTGATTGACGGACAGATTTTGGAGTCGGAGAGAAGCAGCGGCTCAGAGAAACGCTGACTCTGGATCAGCGGGGGATGAAAGAGCTGTGTGTGTGTGTGTGTGTGTGTGCGTGTGTGTGTGTGCAGGTTCAGCGTGCGTCCCTGCCCTTTGCATGACTGGGCTAAAGATAGACCAAAAGAGTGTGTGTGTGTGTGTGTGTGTGTGTGTGTGTTGGGGGGGGGATTAGCCTCTTGCTTTCAACTTGCCTCCATCAAGGCCGTACAACACACACACACTGTCGACTACACTGCTCAGAGCGGTGTGTGTGTGTGTGTGTGTGTGTGTGTGTGTGAGCTCAGCAGTCTCCACGCCGGCGCTCCTCCCTGCGTTTCCTCCAGAAGCTTCTGAAGGTCAGACCTCAGAGCTGCTGCTGATCAGCGTTTTGTTTTTCCTTCAACTCTTTTTTGAAAGCGTTCTTCTCGTCAGCAGACACAGCTGATCTGACCTTTAATGTCATTTTAATTATGATCAGGATATTTTTCCTGTAATGTTTCGATATATCTTTTTTAGAAACTGTCAGTTCTTTCACTATTTTTCTGGCACTTTTTTGTCTTTTTTTTTCTTAGTGTTCCAGTCATTTTTTTTTTTTTTTTGCCAATTTTCTATCAACAAATTCACTGGATTTCTCTCCAAAACCTGAGGAAAAGGCGATGAGTAGATGAGCGAGAATGCAGCAAAAAATTAAAGTCAAATTTTTCAAGAAACTGATCAGCTGACGGGGAGCAGCGGCAGCTTCTGATTGGTCGAACCAAACCACTCCCCTCAGCAGCATCAGCTGGTCTGGTGTTCACGTCTGACAGGGAAGAGCTTTGGTTGTTTGGTTGGTTTTTCAGCGTTCTTGACTTCTCTCATCTTGATCAGGTTCTGTGTGTGTGTGTGTGTGTGTGCGCGCAGTCCTGCAGTCTCATGTCCTTTTATGGGGATGGGCGGGGTGTTTATGCTAATTAGGGTGCGCTGGCTTTGAGCTCATGAAGGCGCTGGGATCCGTCAGTATGAGAACGTTCCCACTGAATCCCACGGCGACTTTTCTTTGGATCTTTCTTACAAAGAAATCTAAGAAAAAACTCAAGAGGATATTGGAGGTATTCGAGGTTCCAGGTTCCTTTACCGGTCTGGCATCTGTCCGCAGAACCGGGATCTGTCCACAGAACCTCAGCTGCTTCTGAAGATCCACATCTGGGTTGGAGAGAGAGAGAGAGAGAGAGAAAGCAAGAGAGAGAGAGAGAGAGAGAGAGGTTAAAAGAAGTAAAAGGCTTTGGAATCGGTTCCATCGGTGATGTTCTAAAGATGTTCTAAAGAGGGAACAGTGATCAGAAAAGGATCTTTTGCAACAACCAAAAAATAATAAAACAATAAATAAGTAAGTCATTAGATCACACTTGATAAAGTCGGATAGGTTCTTCAAAAAAACATTTTAAGACAGTTCTTTGTGGACCCAGCTGGTTCCGTAAGGAACCTTTTATTTAAATGTTTCTTTAGTGTTTTTTCGGAATAAAAGCCTCTCTGAGTGTTTTAAACGAGATGAGTGTGTGCAGGTTGAAAACCAACATGAACATGTTGTTGGCCGGTTCTCCACGTTCCTTGTTCCTTCACTGGGTT
>NC_044001.1:1063511-1071011 GCF_902150065.1 Myripristis murdjan | reverse complement strand
TCCTGACGCCTCCACCCGGGGAATAACACGCCGCAGAGGATGAGATTACAACAAATTACACACTGACGAGGCAAATTTATAGTAGCAACCACCAGTCGTGACATAAAGACGGAATAAGTCTGTTTCCTCCAATAATAAAAAACAAACCTTGATGATTTAAAAACTTGAAGTAAAAATTTCAGTAACATCCTTTTTTTTTTTCAGCCTTGATGTATTCAGTCGTGGAGATAAACCCCCTCATCCTGATGCACAGAACCTCAATTATCCAGAACCCCCTGGGGAACGAGAATATGAAAACACCAGGCTCCAGGCTCTTCATGGTTTTCTAATCCCTCACAGCCTCTCAGATCCTCTGCTGCTGCTTTTTAAAACACAAACTGTCACATAAACAGGAGAATCGTCAGCGAAGACGTTTTTACCTGGTTCCTCCCCGAGGCCGGAGGAGCTGCTCCTGAAATAAACCACGACTGAAAAATCATCTTTTTCAACGCTGATTTGAGCCGTCACGCTTCCTTTGTTCTGTTCTTTTATTCTGTGCTTTTACATATTTTATTGTTTTTATGTCCTTTCATTGTTTCTACATATTTCACTGTTTGTGTATGTAACCCCGCCTTCCTCCGTGTGTGGGCTCCAAACTGACGGATTACAAATATTCCTGTGTTGAAAGTTGCACCCAACAATCAACCGATCGATCGACAAAGCAAAGAGAAACTTATCAGACAATTCAGATAAAAAATGTTCAATGTTAAAAAATGGGAAATGTTAGTAAATGTATTTAAAAAAAAAAAAAAAGAAGAAGAAGAAGAAGAAATCAGGTCAGTTTGCTCAGACGCCTCTCGCCAGCAGTTCAACACCGAGTCTGTGTGGCGTGGCGTGGCGTGGCGTGGCATGGCATGGCGTGGCGTGGCGTGGCCTGGCGTGGCGTGGCGTGGCGTGGCCTGGCGTGGCCTGGCGTGGCCTGGCGTGGCGTGGCGTGGCCTGGCGTGGCCTGGCGTGGCGTGGCCTGGCGTGGCGTGGCGTGGCGTGGCGTGGCGTGGCGTGGCATGGAGTGGCGTGGCCTGGTGTGGCGTGGCGTGGCGTGGCCTGGCCTGGCCTGGCCTGGCGTGGTGGTTGTGTAGGAAACGCTCAACGCTTGGCATCGA
Source organism: Myripristis murdjan (assembly GCF_902150065.1). Taxonomy (NCBI): domain Eukaryota; kingdom Metazoa; phylum Chordata; class Actinopteri; order Holocentriformes; family Holocentridae; genus Myripristis; species Myripristis murdjan. The sequence goes on along the minus strand of NC_044001.1, from coordinate 1,069,869 downwards.
GCCGCCGTGTCGTGGTCGTCGTCGGGCCTGAATTTTGATTCCTGTGACATCAGCGCTTCATCACTGATCCATGTGACTGATCTGACTGAACCAGATCTGTGTCACAGTCATGTGGGTCACCCCAGCCCGCAGTGTGAACACACACACACACACACACACACACACACACACACACACGCAGCACGTACAGTGTGTTTCTGCTGCGTCGAGTCCTGACACATAAACCAGCTCACTGCTCTGACTAATCTGTGTGTGTGTGTGTGTGTGTGTGTGTGTGTGTGTGTGTGAATACCTGAGGGCCCTGCAGTCTTGCTGAGAGGAGGAGGAGAGCTTGTTGCCATGGTAACCTGCCTCACTTTTCATTCATGCTGTCCAGCCTGGCTGCAGAGAGAGAGAGACAGAGAGAGAGAGAGAGAGAGAGGGAGAGAGAGAGAGAGAGAGAGAGAGAGAGAGGAAATGTAGAGAAAAGGAGAATGACGAGCAAAAATTAATAAAAAATTAACTAAAATCAAACTAGAAGAGGTCACTCAGCAGAGAGCCGCTCTCCTCCAGGCCTGGACAGCAAACAACAACAAAATAAAATAAAATAAAATAAAATAAAATAAAATAAAATAAAATAAAACATAATGAAATCAAATCAAATAAAGGAGGAGGGGTCTCTCAGCTGAGCCTCCTCTGCTCTGATTGGCTGCCGGCTCCGGACAGCTGACTGTGTTTTCTGATTACAAATTAAAAGTCTGTGTGATTCAGACAGAAGCAGCTCCGGCACTCAACATTCACATTTACACACACACACACACACACACACACACACACACACACACACACACACACACACACACACACACAGGATCTGATAACCGGCTGTGTGTGTGTGTGTGTGTGTGTGTGTGTGTGTGTGTGTGTGTGAGTCAAAACCTTTGCTAAACTTTTCCTTGGGGTACATCTGCTCTCTCTCCATTCACAGTCTACCTCGCTCGACCCTCCCTGTCTCTCTCTCTCTCTCTCTCTCTCTCTCTCTGCAGTTCACAGTCGACCTCGCTCGACCCTCCCTGTCTCTCTCTCTCTCTCTCTCTCTCTCTCTCTGCAGTTCACAGTCTACCTCGCTCGACCCTCTCTCTCTCTCTCTCTCTCTCTCTGCAGTTCACAGTCGACCTCTCTCGACCCCCTCTCTCTCTCTCTCTGCAGTTCACAGTCTACCTCGCTTGACCCTCGCTGTCTCTCTCTCTCTCTCTCTCTCTCTCTGCAGTTCACAGTCGACCTCTCTCGACCCTCCCTGTCTCTCTCTCTCTCTCTCTCTCTGCAGTTCAGTCGACCTCGCTCGACCCTCCCTGTCTCTCTCTCGCTCTCTCTCTATCTCTCTCTCTCTGCAGTTCACAGTCGACCTCTCTCGACCCTCCCTGTCTCTCTCTCTCTCTCTCTCTCTGCAGTTCAGTCGACCTCGCTCGACCCTCCCTGTCTCTCTCTCGCTCTCTCTCTATCTCTCTCTCTCTGCAGTTCACAGTCGACCTCTCTCGACCCTCCCTGTCTCTCTCTCTCTCTCTCTCTCTCTCTCTCTCTCTCTCTCTGCAGTTCACAGTCGACCTCGCTCGACCCTCCCTGTGTCTCTCTCTCTCTCCCTCAGGTGGGTCAGTCCCGGTGGTGGGAGCAGGAGATTCCCATGGAGATGAACATCCAGAAGGGGGAGCTGCTCACCTACAACCTGACCGAGCTCATCAAGCCCGAGTCCTACCTGGTCCGCCTGACGCCCATCACCCGCTACGGCGAGGGCGACGCCACTGAGCGCATCATCACCTACAGCGGTACCGCCCCCCGTGACATCACCAGCCACCCGTCCAGTCAGACGGCTCATTTTCCACCTCAGCTCGGTTTCATCTCATCAAAACACACAAACGACTCAGAGTTTACAGAAACTGAGGAAACGAGGAATATGCAAACATCATGACGTCGTCATCACAAAACATAACAAATGGAAACGTTAAACACACACCTCATAAACAAAGTTATTCACACAGTCTGTTATAATAACACAGAACATAACCCACTGCTCATTTTTATACAAGGGGAAAAATTTTCCTTGTAATATTACATTCATTTATTTATTTATTCATTTATTTATTACAAATTTCTGCTTCACATTATTATAATTTCACTTTTTCATAATTGAATTCTCCTCCTGAGAATCACGATCACGTTTTTATGATTCTGATCAAATAAATATACAGATCTCTGAATGAGACTCAAACAGCCAATCATCAGGGGGTGGGAGGGGCTTAGAGGAGCGGCTCCAGGTGGAGCTGCTCAGGTGACACGGAGACCAAAACTAACACCTGAACTTCACGGCTTCATGAGGAGCCCAGGTGACGGCGAGTCCCAGGTGACCTCGGTGGTCACAAAAATAAACAAGGCTCACTCGTGCCGTTCTGTGTTCTGATTGGCCGGTGACGGTTAGTCCTGTGTCCCGTCCAATCACATCGCTCCATGTGAAGCGTGAGCCCGCCCCGCTCTGCTCATTTCTCATCAAACGTTCGGACAGCAGATTACGATGCAGCACCCGCATCACGTTAATCCAGAGCTCCTATTGGCTGGATCTCACGCCGACTGTAAACACACTTCCACAAACTGAACACACACACACACACACACACACACACACACACACACAGCATCGAGCTGATCCCAACCAGACTTACAGATGGAAATGTACAGCCTGGCAGACTCTGTGTGTGTGTGTGTGTGTGTGTGTGTGTGTGTGTGTGTGTGTGTGTGTGCATGTGTGCGTGTGTGTGTGTGAGGACTCAGACCTGTGACCTTGTGCGTCCGTCCAGCCCGCTGAGTCACACTGACTTTGTTTTAATGACTTTACCTTTCTGATGGATTCACTGTCAGTGTGTGTGTGAGTGTGTGTGTGTGTGTGTGTGTGTGTGCGTCTGTGTGAGTGTGTGTGTGTGTGTGTGTGTGTGTGTTCTCTCAGTGTGATCTTTTTCCTGGTCTGTCATCTTGTTTAATTATTCACACAGTCACAGAGCCCCCTGCTGGCTAAAGTAAGACCTTCACTGTCATCCATCTATCTATCTATCTATCCATCTATCTATCTATCTATCTATCTATCTATCTATCCATCTATCCATCTATCTATCCATCTATCTATCTGTCCATCTATCTATCTATCTATCTCCACTATATTGCCAAAAGTATTTGCTCGTCTGCCTTCACACACATGAGTGTGAGTGACATCTCGTTCTTAAACCACAGGATCTAATGTGATGTGGGCCCTTTGCAGCTCTAACAGCTCCAGCTGCTCCAGGCTCTCCACAGGTTCAGGTGGGTTGATCCTCCAGAGGTGCTGTGATCTGTGAGGTGAGACTCTGATGTTGGACAGAAGGTCTGGCTCTCAGTCTGATTCATCCTAAAGGTGTTCTGTGGGGTTGAGGTCTGGACTCTGTGCAGGCCGGTCCAGTTCTTCCACACTAAACTGGCTCCTCCACGTCTTTATGGAGCTGCTCTGTGCTCTGGGGCTCAGTCATGTTGGGACAGGAAGGGGCGTCTCCAAACTGGTCCCACAAAGTCGGGAGCATGAAATTGTCCAAAATGTCTCGGTGAGCTGAAGCATTAAGAGTTCCTTTCACTGGAACTAAGAGGCCGAGCCCAGCTCCCGAAAAACAAGCCCACACCATAACCCCCCCTCCACCAAACTTTACACTTGGCACAATGCAGTCAGACAAGTACCGTTCCCCTGGCAACCACCAAACCCAGACTCGTCCATCAGATTGCCAGACGGAGAAGCGTGATTGGTCACTCCAGAGAACACGGGCGGCATGCTTCACACCGCTGCATCTGACGCTTTGCATTGCTCTTGGTGATGTGAGGCTTGGATGCAGCTGCTCGGCCGTGGAAACCCACTCCATGAAGCTCTCTGCGCTAATCTGAGCTAATCTGAGCTAATCTGAAGATCACATGAAGTTGGGAGGTCTGGAGCTGCTGACTCTGCAGACAGTTGGTGACCTCTGCACACTCTGCGCCTCACTGAGTTGCTGTCTTTCCCAGTCGCTTCCACTTTGTTATATTTTCACTTTGAAATATTTAGTAGTGAGGAAATTTCACGACTGGACTTCTTGCACAGGTGGCGTCCTGTCACGGCACCACGCTGGAGTCCACTGAGCTCCTGAGAGCGACCCATCCTTTCACAGATGTTTGTAGAGGCAGTCTGCTTGCCCAGGTGCTGGATTTTACACACCTGTGGCCATGGAAGTGACTGGACCACCTGAAGTCAGTGATTTGGAGAGCTGAGGGAATACGTTTGGCAATATAGTGTATCTGTCTGTCTGTCTGTCTATTTTTTGAATGACATTTATTAATTCAGTTCCTTGTAGGTTCCTTTGTTTGTATTTTTCCTCAAACTAAATAACTACTAAATAAATAAATAAATAAATAAATAATAAATTCGGCGGTCGCAGCGTCCCGTGTCGCCTGACCCGTGTTGAAGGTTTACATTTGCCTCTGTTCATCAGCAGCAGTAAATCTCCCGTCGTCCCTTATGTTATATATTTTTCATGAATTCATTACTTCTATTTTGAAAAGGGCTAATCCTCGGACACATTATTCATGTATTATTTAGTAATATTTTGAAATACCTGTGCTCATCCAAGCTAAAAATATCATAATTACATTTTTAAATAGGTCATCCAGGATATATTATTCATAAATGTATTTTTTTTGCATGCAGTGTTTGTGCCGTCTGTCTTTTTTGCCGATGAGCTGCCACGCTGCTGTTTTTCCTCCGCGCTGCGCCTCATTTTATTTCAACAATTGATAAAAAAAAAAAAAAAAATCACTGGGATAAGAAAAAAAAAGGAAGAAGAAGAAACGAAATGGAGCTGTTCAGGCGAGACAAAGACATCCTGACGGGAATCTAAAAGCACGGCTGCAAAGAGAGATGTCAGAGAGAAAAACACAAAAAGAAAGAAATCAAGCTGACAAAGCGAGACAGGCTGACATGAAGACGCTCGGCAGGAGGCGAGCGGCGGCGCCGAGGAGCAAAACGCAAAACCAGAACGGAGGAAAGAAAAGTGCTACCAAATATTAGCTCTGCTTTGGAGGGGTTTTCTCTGTCAGTGCCATTGTGAGTTTTTGACAGACGAGCGTCGGCAAACCCCCTCCAACCTGCTCCTGCTCCTGCTCCTGCTCCTGCCCCTGCCCCTGCCCCTGCCCCTGCCCCTGCCCCTGCTCCTGCTCCTGCTCCTGCTCCTGCTCCTGCCCCTGCTCCTGCCCCTGCTCCTGCTCCTGCTCCTGCTCCTGCTCCTGCTCCTGCTCCTGCTCCTGCTCCTGTTCCTGCTCCTGTTCCTGTTCCTGCTCCTGCTCCTGCTCTTGCTCCTGCTCCTGCTCCTGCTCCTGCCCCTGCGTGACTCCAGCAGCAAGCCGCAGATTAAGTCCCTCCACCGAACAAAGCGAGCGCTTCATGTGGGCAGACAAACCAAACACAGAGGAGGAGGCCAAGTTCAGAGAGAACGTTTCATCAGCTCCTCTGTCACTTCTGACAGATAAACAGAGAAGTCAGGCAGCGCTCGGCTCTCCCACCGGCACGACACGCTGTCAGCCAGATTACAGCCCCACGCATCTGCAGCAGCCAGATTACAGCCCCACGCATCTGCAGCAGCCAGATTACAGCCCCACGCATCTACGGCTGCCAGATTACAGCCCCACACATCCGCAGCTGCCAGATTACAGCCCCACACATCCACGGCTGCCAGATTACAGCCCCACACATCCACGGCTGCCAGATTACAGCCCCATGCATCCACATCAACCAGATTACAGCCGCACGCATCCGCAGCAGCCAGATTACAGCCCCACGCATCTACATCAGACAGATTACAGCCCCACTCATCCACAGCTGCCAGATTACAGCCCCACACATCCACAGCTGCCAGATTACAGTCCCACTCATCTGCAGCAGCCAGATTACAGCCCCACGCATCTGCAGCAGCCAGATTACAGCCCCACGCATCTACAGCAGACAGATTACAGCCCCACTCATCCACAGCTGCCAGATTACAGCCCCACGCATCCACAGCTGCCAGATTACAGTCCCACGCATCTACAGCTGCCAGATTACAGTCCCACTCATCTGCAGCAGCCAGATTACAGCCCCACGCATGCACAGCAGCCAGATTACAGCTGCCGCTCATATCCATTCACACAGAGCAAGACCCTCAGATTACAGCGGTGTGTTGGTTCTGTACATTTACAATAATCAGATTACAGTGGTTTGTTGGTTCTATATATTTACGGTAATCAGATTACAGCAGAATGTTGGTTCTGTATAGTTTCAGTAATTAGATTACAGTGGTTTGTTGGT
>NC_044001.1:1048511-1058511 GCF_902150065.1 Myripristis murdjan | reverse complement strand
GAGAGCTCTGCTTACTGTGCCGGTGGGCGGGGCGATGATTTGCATATTCATGCATGTGCATATTTTAATGAGGGCGGGACTTAGAGCTACATGTAAGACACTAAGAGATGCTTTTTCATGAAAAAACTTATAAATATGAAATATTGATAGTCAGAGATAATGTTCATGTTCTTTTGTCTTTTTGATCATTTTTCCTTTTGTACAGTAAGAAAGTCATTTTTAATCTTGATGGTCTTTTTTTTAATGTTGAAAAATAAAATAACTTCTTACTGTTTAAAAAAAATTGAAAGTCAACAACAAACAAACAAACAACAGAGTGAGTGATGGTGAGCGCACACAGCGAAGACGTCACACCTGCCTGTCTCACCTCACCTGCTCACCTGCCCTGCTGCCACACACACACACACACACACACACACACACACACAGTCACAGGAGTTATGCTGATTATCAGTCATATATAAGTAATAATTATTATCATTAATATTATTACACATATGAATACTGACAGTTCATATTGCACCAAATAAAGACCAACACACACACACACACACACACACACACACACACACACCCCGCTGCAGCCGCCATACTGCTCGCCCCCACCTGTCTCTCTCTGCTGCATTGCAGATCTGTGTTGGTCGTGTGTGTGTGTGTGTGTGTGTGTGTGTGTGGGTGGGTGGGGGTGGGCTTTGGGTACACAGTGTACCTGACTACATGCATGTTTCACCACACACACTCTGAATAGGTGTGTATGTGTATACGTGTCTGTGTATGTGTGTAAGTGTCTGTGTGTGTGTGTGTGTGTGTGTGTATGTGTGTGTGTGTGTGTGTGTGTGTGTGTGTGGTCATGTATGTGTGTGTGTGTGTGTGTGTGTGTGTGTGTGAAGGGCACCTGCAGAGGCTTCCTCTCCTCTCAGATCTGCAAAGCTGACCTGAGATCAGGTTATTGATGTCCTGGTTGATGAGGCCGGCGTGCAGCACAGCGCCCCCTGTGGCCACGGCTCCGCCCTGCAGCACGTCCTGATCACAGCATCAGGCAGTTTGTCATGAACATTTGGAGATTTAATTTAAACCTGGAAAAACAAATTACTCTTTTTCGCCTGAGGAGGCGGGGCCTGGCGGGAGGAGGCGGGGCTTGTTGCCTGGAGGATGTGATCTGTCGTTTTGGTGACTCCTCTCTGCCCCGCTAGCGCCACCAGCAGGGCTTCAGCCGTCACTGCTTTATAATCTGAAATGTTTGTCTGATTCTTTGTTCATGTTCTGGTCGTTTTTTGCCAGTTTGTGAATCGCGGTTTTTCCAGTTTGTTTTTGAACGCAACCCGCTGAGTCTGCTCCGGCTGCAGGTCCATGTCAGAGCGAGGGGACGTCCCGGATCAGCCGGCGGGACGCTGGCGGCGGGACGCTGGCGGCGGGACGCAGCCGGCGGGACGCAGCCGGCGGGACGCGTCCGGCTCCATGTTTGTTCTCATGACGTCCAAACAGAAAAAGTCATCATCCTGACGCTGCCTTCACTGCAGCTCAGATCTTTGAGTTTCTGACACATTTAAAATACACAGTGTGGAATACACCCTGTGTGTGTGTGTGTGTGTGTGTGTGTGTGTGTGTGTGTGTGTGTGTGTGTGTGTGTGTGTGTGTGTGTGACCAGCTGTCTGACTGGTTAAGCCTCAGACCAGATGGCCTCTCCTCTCTTCGCTGCTTCTTCCTGCTGAGGCACAGCAAAATGTGTCTAAGCGTGTTTGTGCGTGTGTGTGTGTGTGTGTGTGTGTGTTTGTGCACGCACATGTGTGTGTGTCTGTGATGTGTGTGTGTGTGTGTGTGTGTGTGTGTGTCACTAGGTGTTTCCTGATGAGGAAGAATATAATTGTTTGCTGACTCAGACACTTAAAGCCAGACAGTCAGCAGGACTTATTGCTGTGTGTGTGTGTGTGTGTGTGTGTGTGTGAGTGTGTGTGTGTGTGTGTGTGTGTGTGTGTGTGTGTGTGTGTGTGTGTGTGTGTTGGGTTGGTCTTGTGCTTCTCCTCACACAAACTCTTCCCCCTCTCAGCATGGTAACTCACATATGGCTTACACGTGTATGTGTGTGTGTGTGTGTGTGTGTGTGTGTGTGTGAATGTTTGAGTGTGCGTGTGTGTGAGTGTGTATGTGTGTGTGTGTGTGAGCTGATTAAACCTGATGTAACTTTAAAGGTGCAGTCTGTAAAATTGTTGAGGGTTGAAAGTGAGGACTGTGTAGAACCTCTTGTGTTGCTGACGGGCCCCTGCACACCCTCGGGGGCCCCAGGGGGTCACCTGTGACATCATCATCAGGTGTCCGTCAGGTGGAGGGGCCCTGTGAGGGAGTCGCCTTCAGATCAGCTGTCTGTTGATGCAGTGAGGGAACAGGAAGTGGCGAGCTAACGCTAAGCCAAGTTTGTTCAGGGAGGAGTGAGCGTGCACGGCAGCAGTGCACGGTGTGTGTGCTCAAGACATGATTGGCTCTGAGGTAGCCCCACCTCCTTGTTATGATTGGTTGTTTGAGAAACAGTTACAAGAGATGAGACCGACAATAAACAGTCAAAAAACATCCTGAAAATTAAAAAACAAACAAACAAAAAAAAAGAAAATAAACCAAACATGTTTGGAATGATATAATTATAGCCTTCATGAATCTGTAGAATAAACACACAGATGAGATGAGATGAGATGAGATGAGATGAGATGAGATGAGATGTGAGGTGAGATGAGATGAGATGAGATGTGAGATGTGAGATGTGAGGTGAGATGAGATGTGAGGTGAGATGTGAGGTGAGATGAGATGTGAGGTGAGATGAGATGTGAGGTGAGATGAGATGTGAGGTGAGATGAGATGTGAGGTGAGATGAGAGGTGAGATGAGATGTGAGATGTGAGGTGAGATGAGATGTGAGATGTGAGGTGAGATGAGAGGTGAGGTGAGATGAGAGGTGAGGTGAGATGAGATGTGAGATGTGAGGTGAGATGAGATGTGAGATGAGATGTGAGGTGAGATGAGATGTGAGGTGAGATGAGATGTGAGATGAGATGAGATGTGAGATGTGAGGTGAGATGAGATGTGAGGTGAGATGAGATGTGAGATGAGATGAGAGGTGAGGTGAGATGAGATGTGAGGTGAGATGTGAGATGAGGTGAGATGAGATGTGAGGTGAGATGTGAGATGAGATGAGAGGTGAGGTGAGATGAGATGTGAGGTGAGATGAGATGTGAGGTGAGATGAGAGGTGAGATGAGATGTGAGGTGAGATGAGAGGTGAGGTGAGATGAGATGTGAGATGTGAGATGTGAGGTGAGATGAGAGGTGAGGTGAGATGAGATGTGAGATGTGAGGTGAGATGAGATGTGAGGTGAGATGTGATGTGAGATGTGAGGTGAGGTGAGATGAGAGGTGAGGTGAGATGTGATGTGAGATGTGAGGTGAGATGAGAGGTGAGGTGAGATGAGATGTGAGATGTGAGGTGAGATGAGATGTGAGGTGAGATGAGAGGTGAGATGTGAGGTGAGATGAGATGTGAGGTGAGATGTGATGTGAGATGTGAGGTGAGATGAGAGGTGAGGTGAGATGAGATGTGAGATGTGAGGTGAGATGAGAGGTGAGGTGAGATGAGATGTGAGATGTGAGGTGAGATGAGATGTGAGGTGAGATGAGATGAGATGTGAGATGGGAGGTGAGATGAGATGAGATGTGAGATGTGAGGTGAGATGAGATGTGAGGTGAGATGTGATGTGAGATGTGAGGTGAGATGTGAGATGAGATGTGAGGTGAGATGAGATGTGAGGTGAGATGAGATGAGATGTGAGATGGGATGAGGTGAGATGTGAGATGAGGTGAGATGTGAGATGAGATGAGATGTGAGGTGAGATGTGAGATGAGATGTGAGATGGGATGAGGTGAGATGAGGTGAGATGTGAGATGAGATGTGAGATGGGATGAGATGAGATGAGATGAGATGAGATGTGCTCGGGAACGACACTGCACACTCCCTTCACACCTGGAAAACAGCTTCCGTTTTGCTCTTCACAATAAAAGCTCTGCTAACAGTCAGCTCAGCAGCAGAGCTTACAGTTTCACCCACAGTGGTTTACTGGTTTCTGTGTGTGTGTGTGTGTGTGTGTGTGTGTGTGTGTGTGTGTGTGTGTGTGTGTGTTGGGTTTTTACAAGCGTGACAAGATCCTTTTAAAGGGTTTCACACACAGTTCAACTGTTTCTGCTTGGTCATGCTGGGTCACACACACACTCTCTCTCTCTCACACACACACACACACACACACACACAGAGCTCAGTGTTGACTGAAGACAGCATCATGTGACTCTGCTGCGCTCACAGCCTTCAGATGATATATGTTATAATGTCATTTTTTATTATTTTGTGCAAAAATGTGAAAAATCAAACGGACAGATGCAAACAAAGTAAATTATCAAAAATGTTATAAATTCAGATGAAAAACTCAGAAAGGAATTCAAACCAACAGGAAGCAGAAGGTCACCGTGTGCCGGCGGTTAACTCCTGTGTGTGTGTGTGTGTGTGTGTGTGTGTGTGTGTGTGTGTGTGTGTCTGTGTGTCTGTGTGTGTGTGTGTGTGTGCAGGTGTGTGGTCGTGCTGCTGAATCCCAGAAACAACAAGCAGCATCACATCTTCAACAGCTCCAGGTACGTCTCACCTCTGATGACATCATCACGCCGGCGAGGTCATCCTTTACTGCTCTGACCAAACCCTCCTGCTGACGACGCCCAACAAATAAACAGCATTTCAATTTAAATTTCAATTTAAACTTAAACACAACTTTGTTTTACTGTCTTCATTTCAGTGTCATTTCAAAATAAAAGCCCTTGTCTCCTGTGTCTCTCCACAGGAAAACCATCAGCACCTTGGCCTTTTCTCCTGACGGGAAGTATGTCGTCACAGGAGAGGTGAGTACTGCTCACAGAGTACTCTGATAGTACTCTGATAGTGCTGTGATAGTACTCTGATAGTACTCTGATAATACTCTGATAATACTCTGATAGTACTGTGATAGTACTGTGATAGTACTGTGATAGTACTCTGTTAGTACTGATAGGACTGTATTAGTGCTGTTTTTATTGGTATTTAATTGCAGTCTAAGCAGTTAACTGTTGTGGCAGGTACATCTGTGTGTATGTGTGTGTGTGTGTGTGTGTGTGTGTGTGTGTGTGTGTGTGGGCAGGGGGGTTGTTGGACTGTATTAGGTGGTTGCCATAGCAGCAGACGGCAAAGTGCCAGACAGCATGTGTGTGTGTGTATGTATGTGTGTGAGCATGTGTGTGTGTGTGTGTGTGTGTGTGTGTGTGTGCGTGTGAGTGCGTGCGTGTGTGCGTGCATGCGCGTGTGCGTGTGTGTGTGCGTGTGTGTGTGTGTGCATGTGTGTGTGTGTGTCTGTGTGTGAGGTTTAGCTCCTGTGTGAATTTGCCCGTTGGCACTGATCTCAGATCAGAACTCTGTTTTCATTTCAACTTCACCACACACTCATGCTAATACTACTACTGTAGTACTGCTACTACAGTAGTATTGCTACTACCACTGTACTGCTACTACTGTAGTACTGCTACCACCACTGTACTGCTACTACCACTGTACTGCTACTACCACTGTACTGCTACTACCACTGTACTGCTACTACTGTAGTAGCTACTACTGCACCTTAACTGTTTATTTATTATTCCACTACCCAGCACCTTAACTGTTTATTTATTATTTATTATCTATATATTACATCCTGGGTTAATATACATTCACACTGTTTTTCAGACTGGAGGGGAAGGGATGATTCCTTAAGAGGCCGAATCAAGTCGGTTAGCTCCTGAATCCCATTACCGGGCATCAGGTTCTGCCACTTGGTTCTTGGTTTCGTGGTTTCATGCTAACTCTCCTTATCTATACAATCTATACAATGATGTTTATACTTCAGTTCCATCTGTATATTGTCATATTCATTCCATATGTATATCTTCACATCTTGTATCTCTTTTCCTTAGGTTAGCCCTTATTGTATATTTTTAGTTTTTTAGTCTTCATACTCTTTATTGTATATATTTAGCCTTTATTCTTTTTTTTAGTTAACTTTATTGTATGTTTCTACTGTTGCTGCTGGAACACCAGAATTTCCCTGGTTGGGATCAATAAAGTCTATCTATCTATCTAGTACTGCTACTACCACTGTACTGCTACTACCACTGTACTGCTACTACCACTGTACTGCTACTGCTGTAGTACTGCTACTACCACTGTACTGCTACTGCTGTAGTACTGCTACTACCACTGTACTGCTATTACTGTAATACTGTACTACTGCTTCTAATATTGTACTGTTACTGTAGTACTATACAAAATACTGGAGTCGGAGTACAGAGCAGAGAACAGAAGGTTCTCAGCATGTTGTTTGCATGTGTGTGTGTGTGTGTGTGTGCATGTGTGTGTGTGTGTCTGTGTGTGTGTCTGTGTGTGTGTGTGTGTGTGTGTGTGTGCGTGTCCTCAAGTCTCAGATTTAAATCCCAGAATCCTCGGGTAATAACACTCATGTGTGAATCTGATTTTCATTTGAATTTCATTTCCTCTCCTGAGAGTCTGAGCGGTCACATGACCGGTCACATGACCAGCCAATAGATCATCAATAGGATCAGCAGAGCGACACTTGAAGCTGATCAGCGTTGGAACCAGATTATAATCCTGGGATGATTTTCGTTCTCGCTGCAGTTTGAGTTCTGCTGCTGTTTTTATTCTGCACTCAGTCAGCAGAGACGTTCCTTCACCCCTTAGAACCCGGAGGAACGTCTGTGTGTCTCTACAGGTACACATACAGGTGTGTGTGATGTCAGCTAACGTCCTCCTAATGTCCTCCCCCTCCTCCTCCTCCCTCTCCCCCTCCTGCTCCTCCTCCTCCTCCTCCCCCTTCCCCTCCTGCTCCTCCTCCTCCTCGCGCCCCCCCTCCCCCCCCCCCCGTGCAGAGCGGTCACATGCCGGCGGTGCGGGTGTGGGAGGTGTCGGAGCGCCTCCAGGTGGCCGAGCTGCAGGAGCACAAGTACGGCGTGGCCTGCGTGGCCTTCTCCCCCAACGGCAAATACATCGTGTCTGTGGGCTACCAGCACGACATGATGGTCAACGTCTGGAGCTGGAAGGTGAGCCACGCCCTGCTCACCTGGCCCCGCCCCCCCAGGACTCCCGGGGGGGGCGGGGCTCCAAACTCCGTCCAGAGAAACCAGTTTACCCCCCGGAGTCAGCGTCACCGTACACTGCACCCACTGTCAGCAGCATCACAGGACACCCCTGACCCCTGACCCCTGACCTGTGTGTGTGTGTGTGTGTGTGTGTGTGTGTGTGTGTCCATCAGAAAAACGTGGTGGTGGCAGCCAATAAGGTGTCCAGTAAGGTGACGGCGGTCTCCTTCTCAGACGACAGCTCCTACTTCGTTACCGCCGGCAACCGACACGTCAAGTTCTGGTACCTGGACCACAGCAAGTCCAACAAGGTGTGTGTGTGTGTGTGTGTCTGCGTGTGTGTGTGTGTGTGTCTGGTTGTCTAAGTGTGTGTGTGTCTCTGTGTGTGTGTGTGTGTATGTGTGTGTCTGGTTGTCTGTGCAAAGAAAAAGCTCCCCTGGCAGCTGGTGACCATGAAGGCGCCCCCTGCTGCCTGCTGACGGGGCGGCGCTCTAATTTCCCGCTCCCTCCCCCTGCAGGTGAACGCCACGGTGCCCCTGCTGGGGCGTTCAGGGCTGCTGGGAGAACTCAGGAACAACTTCTTCAGCGATGTGGCGTGTGGGCGGGGCCGGCAGGCCGCCTCCACCTTCTGCATCACCTCGTCGGGCCTCCTGTGTGAGTTCAACGAGCGCCGGCTGCTCGACAAGTGGGTGGAGCTTCGGGTGAGTCGCTGCGCTCGTTAAAGGGCTCACACACTCAAAACGGAGCCACAACTCATGAAGGATGCAAAAAAAAATTAGAATAAAAAACAAAAACATTGATTTGCGCATTTAGTTTATTATCGTCTGTTGCCAGTTATGTGAAATTAATATTATATTGGAAAAGTTCTAAGTAAGGAAGTACTTACCATTTTACTACTAGTACACAGCTAATAGTTTTGATACTACTACCACTGATACTACTATTACTAATACTACTAATACTCCTAATCTTACTAATACTAATACTACTGCTGGCTGGTGCTAGCAGCAGCTGCACCAGCCAGCAGTTCACTGTATTCATAATCCCTTAATCTGAAGGCCGAGGTGTTATGTTCAAGATTTGTTGGTTAGAAACAAACGTGAGCGCCACGTTTCCCCCTAAATGACGTTTAGAACGGGAGCGACATGTTCAGGAGACGACAGCGTGTGTTTATTTTTAAACTCTGATTTCTGAGTTTTTTCTTGTAAATTTGTAGGTTCATAATCTCAGAATTTTTGAGTTTTTTTTTTTTTTTCCAGAATATCTCCCAGCTCTGTAATCTATTTCCTGACGTGCCGGCGTGAGGTTTCAGTTTGGATGATGAAAGACGTTTTTGTTCTTGCGCTGTCTCAGGTGTTTTAATTGAGGAATTTTTTTTTTTTTTAATCTCTCCCGGAGCCTTCAGGTGCTCGCACCCGGAGCCTTCGGGTGCTCGCACCCGGAGCCTTCGGGTGCTCGCACCCGGAGCCTTCGGGTGTTCAGACCTAGAGCCTTCAGTTGTTCAGACCCGGAGCCTTCAGGTGCTCGCACCCAGAGCCTTCGGGTGTTCAGACGTAGAGCCTTCAGGTGTTCAGACCCGGAGCCTTCAGGTGCTCGCACCCGGAGCCTTCAGGTGCTCGCACCTGGAGCCTTCAGGTGTTCTGACCCGGAGCCTTCAGGTGCTCGCACCTGGACGTGTGTCAGCCTGCTGGCGCTGCACGGCACGCTGCTTACAGGCTGGACTTTACTGACACCAAATGAGCGATGCAGTTCTATAAGACAATAAAATAATATCTGCTGATCTTACAAGTTTTTCATTCTTTAGGTTGAAACCAGTGGAACCAGTTTATAATCTCACTGTGAACTGGTTCTGCAGGTTTCTGCCGACACAGAAGGCTCTGTGGAAACGTGCTGTGTAGTTTTGGAAAAGTTTGTAAACCCGGATGGACGTCCGGTTTGTTGTGTTCAGCCCCTGAAAGCCGAGCACGCCGTCTCTTCTGTCCAAACGAGCAAAAACACAACGAGCAGCTTCACAAGATCTGACCCCAAAATTAGAAAGAAAATATTTCTTTCTGTAATATATTTTTAATATATAATTCTAATCATTATCAAGGTAGTTACAGAAATTAGTAAAAAGTTACAAGAAAATGAACTGGAAATTAAGTATTAAAAAAAGCCCAAAAATCATTAGGAAATTATCAAAAAAAAAAAATCAAGCATGAAAACATGCATGAAAACTTTTGTCTAAATTTGAGGTCATTTTCTTTTTTTTTTTTTATGTTTCATTTTTTTGTTTAATTGTTTTTGTTCTCTTTTTTTTTTGGTAATTTTAGTTTTTAAATTTCTTTTTTCTTTTTTCTTTTTTTTTTTCAAGTTTTTAAAATTTTTTTGCTTTTTTCCGGTTCATTTTCTCGTAACCTTTTCTGATTGTGTTGCTACTTATTTCCTTGTGAAGTTGCTGGTGCTGTGTGCGTGTTGCTCAGCGGCTCTCAGTCGGTCAGCTGGCTGCAGAGTGTGTGCGGCCTGTAGGGGGCGCTGCTGGCTCGTGTCTAACCTGCGTGTTGTTCTGCTTCCTGTCCTCCTCCTCCCGCCCAGAGAGTCGACTCGCTCACAGTAAGTCCTCAGATCAGCGTCTCGCCCTCATCTCACGCCGGGTCAGTTCAGCAGGTGGACACACACCTGTCTCACCCGTCTCACCCATCTCACCTGTCTCACCCGTCTCACCTGTGCTCAAACAGGAAGTAGAATCCACTTGCTGAACTGACCCACTCATCTGCCGTCTTCCTCGCACACCATTGGACAGTTTCACGGAGCTCCGCCCTCATTCATCACCAT
>NC_044001.1:1041011-1046011 GCF_902150065.1 Myripristis murdjan | reverse complement strand
TGAAAGATCATTTCACTCCAAGGCATTTGTCCTGGATTCATGGAATGTGTAAAGCTCATTCATGCCCCTGTCCCCTTGCTGACCTTATGACCTTTCCTCTAGCGCCCCCCTCAGGCCAAGCGTTTACACAACACGTTGCGTCTCTAAAGGGAGTGCACCAGGTGTGTGTTCATGCTCCCCTGGGGAGGAACCCTGCCAGCACCACCTTTCCTCCAGGAGGGACGTCACATTTCTTTTGGCTAAACGCTCTCACTGTTCTCACTCATTTAACCTTCTGAAACCGGAGCAGATTCAAAAACAAAAACATGGACAGAAGAGAAACAGACAAGAGAAACAGACAAAAAATTAGTCAAAAAGTTATAGGAAAATGACCTGAAAATTACCAAAAATTGCAAAAATAAATAAGTGGATATGAGTGAAAGTCATGAGAAGGTTATGTACGTGTAAAAATCTTGGGAAACTATATTTATAATTATTATATTTATATATTTAAAATTATGTGACAGGAAGAATATTTTCTTTTTTGGCTGATGTTGAGGTTAATTTTTCAGGACTTTTTTGACTGTAAAATTTGTTGTCATTTCTCTATTATTATTATTATTATTATTATTATTATTTCACTCGTTTGAGTTCATTTCTCTCTGTGACTGTTTCCTCTGTACTTTCTGGATCTTTCCTCGCTCAGCTGCTCTTTTCCTTTTTTCCCGCGGAGCAGCGAGGCAGTGACCTTTCCTCTAGCGCCACCCACAGGCCACACTGTCACACACACACACACACACACACACTGTCTCACACACATACACACACACACACACACACACACACACACACACACACACACACACACACACACACACACCAACATGGGTGCCGTGCTGAGCTCGTTGGTTGCCATGGTTTCAGACGGCCGGGCAGACGAGCTGTCACTCGGATCAGCTGACCGCTGGAAATAGAGCGAGGTTACCATGGCAACACAGCTGTGGTTTTTTTGAGTTGGCACAAGGAAGTCTCTCTCTCTGTCGATGATGAACTACAGTCAGCTGGTATTTACCCACAATCCCACAGGAGCCGTCATGTTAAAATAACTCTGTCTCTCTCTCTCTCCCTGTCTGTCTGTCTGCCTGTCTGTCTCTCTCTCTCCCTGTCTGTCTGTCTGCCTGTCTCTCTCTCTGTCTGTCTGTCTGTCTGTCTGTCTCTCTCTCTCCCTGTCTGTCTGTCTGCCTGTCTCTCTCTCCCTGTCTGTCTGCCTGTCTGTCTCTCCTCAGTCAGCTGTTCTCCTGCAGGCCGGAGGCTCGGTATCCCGACACGGTGGCGGTGACCTTTGACCCCTGCAGCCGCTGGCTGTCCTGTGTGTATAACGACCACAGCGTGTACGTGTGGGACGTCCGGGAGCTGCGCCGCGCCGGGAAGCTCTACTCCGCCCTGTACCACGCCTCCTGCGTCTGGAGCCTGGAGGTGTGTGTGTGTGTGTGTGTGTGTGTGGGTCAGACTGCAGCCTGGTGGCCTGGTGGGGTCAAAGGTCACTCAGCAGTGCCTAAAAGAGAAAAAAAAGAAAAAGAAATGAAAAAAGAAACAAGGAAATGACCTGAAAGAATAAAAAGTTATGAAAATCCTAAAAAAAAAAAAAAAGACCTGGAAATCAGCCAAAAAAGAACTTTTTTTCCCTGTAACAGGATTTTAACCCTTTCACACATACCGGTCACTACAGTGGACAGATAAAAAGACAGTTTAAAAGTCATTTTCTCCTAAATGCAGTGGTTTCTATGGTGGAATTGCATATCAGCTGTTGCTCCTCTACATAGAGGTTTAGGGTTAGAGACTGTCAGTTCTTGTTGCTGAAAATATATTAATACCAGTATGATGACATGGTAATACCAGTCCTGCATCCTTAAAGAAGTATGGAGACTCACAAAAGTGTTCATGCCCTAAGAAGAGTAAAAACACTTAAGAAAAAAATCTGGACTCAGGCTTTCATAATTCATGCATGAAAGGGTTAAATTTTAAAAACGTAGATTCCTCTTTCTTTTCTTTCTTTTCTTTCTTTTCTCTCTCTTCTGGCTGATTGCTCAGGTCACTTCCTGCTCGGCTGCTCATGTCGTTTTTTTTTTTCGTTGTTGAGAAACGGAGCGGCTCGTCAGGACTGACAGGGTCACATGACCCACGAGGCACTTTGACCTCCTCCCTGCATGAAGCTGGGCTGAGTTTGGCACAGAGTGATGACATCATCAGCGTGTGGTCTGTGTGCAGGTGTACCCGGAGGCGGCGGAGGCGGCGGCGGCGGCGGCGGCGGCGGTGCGCGTGGCTCCCGGCTCCTTCCTGTCGTGCTCGGCGGACAGCACCATCCGCCTGTGGAGCCTCGACGGAAACAACCTGAGCAGGAACATCCTGAGCCATGTACACACACACACACACACACACACACACACACACACACAGGTAGCACCACACTGTGCATCGTGGCTGACCTCTGACCTCTGACCTCTGACCCCAGGACCTGCAGAAGGTCATCTACGTGGAGGACAGCACGGCGAGCCTGATGGACACGGAGAGCGTCGCCACCGGCAACCTGGAGAAGGCGGGGCCGGGGGAGGGCGGGGCGGCGGACCAGACGAGGGCGGGGCTCCGGACGCTGAGGGTCAGCCCTGACGGACAGCACCTGGCCTCCGGGGACCGCATGGGCGTGCTCAGGTGATCAGCTGATCGATCGATAGCAAATCAGTACACAGACAGCAGAGCCACTTCCTGTCCTCCTGATTCCGTGCTTTTCAAATTAAAACACTGAGTTTTTTCATCACTTTAGACTTTAAATGATTCACAGTTTAATCAGAGAAACCCAGTGAGCACATGGAGCTGCTGCTGCTGTTTGTTTGTTTGTTTGTTTGTTTGTTTGTTTGTTTTTTCAGTTGTTTGTTTGTTTGTTTGTTTGTTTGTTTCTCGTTTTGTTGACCTCACTGCTGTGGCTGTTCTCTCATCTGAAGAAACAAACAGCACAAACAAATGTAATTAGCAGTAAATAAAAATGAATGACTAAATAAATAAACCTTCTAAAAGCCTCAGAGTGAAGAAACCATTTTCACATTCAAATCCAAATATTGCAGCCAGCAGGCAGGACACTGGGACATTTAAAAAAACATGTCTGAGATATACAGGGAATTTAATTCAGCTTTTAATTAATCAGCAATGACAGCACACACACACACACACACACACACACACTCACACACTCACACACTCTGCTGAGTCAGCAGCCACAGTCACTTCTGCAGAAGAGCTCTGACAGTCTCTGAGTCAGCAACACACACAGCTAATCCCCAGCTCCTGTGTGTGTGTGTGTGTGTGTGTGTGTGTGTGTGTGTGTGTGTGTGTGCGTGTCTGTGTGTGTGTGTGTGTGTGTGTGTGTGTGTGTGTGTGTGTGTGTGTGTGTGTGTGTGTGTTGCAGGATCCATGACCTGGGCAGCATGGAGGAGATCCTGAACGTTCAGGCTCACGACTCGGAGATCCTCTGCCTGGAGTTCAGCAAGCCGGAGACCGGTGAGCCCGCAGCCGCACCACTTCCTGTTAGCATGACATCACTTCCTGTTAGCATGGCATCACTTCCTGTGAAAGCAGTCTCTAGTTACTTCTCTCAAAAGTAACTGAATTACTGTCTCAGTTACTGCGTCTGAAACGAGTTCGTTGCTATAGGGATGGCTAGTCGCTACGTCATCGGGCCCGAAAACTTCACTTCCGGGTCCAAACCAAATCGCGGAATACTCGATTTTGAAAACAGCTTCAGCAGGTGACCATCATAAGCTGGGTCAATCAGCTAAACCAGCAAAGCTCTCACGAAAACAGAGTTTCAACCAGCAAACCCTTTAATACACAAAATCACCTCAGACCCCGGGCGTCTAAAAGAACCAGGCGGCTCTTCGCTGCAGGCCTTTATGTATTTTTGCACAGACCTGCACCAGGCCGTTACTGTGATGACAGCTACTATCCAACATATTTACAGTCGGTCCATTTAAGATTACGGTACACCCTTTTTTTCTAACGTTAGCTAGCGCTCTTATTTTGACAGAAAAAGGAAGTGCTGCACAGTTATTGTGTGGTTAACTGTTTACTTCTGCAAAAATAAGGTGATAGCCTTATTTTGGGTTACCTCATTATGATGCAGATAATAATCACCGGCGGTTATTGGGGTGGGCGTTTAATACGCAAAATGCATGCAGACCCCAGGCGTTTATAAGAACCAGGCGGCTGTTTGCAGCCGGGCGATTAATTGGTGAAATACGGTAACTAGGTAGAGCTACCAACTACTACACTGTACAGTTGTCTGTTACGTTGTCAACTAACCATGGTACTTATTCTGATACACTTTACTTACTAACAGAAACAATTAAACAATAATTAACGTTACCCAGGTACAGTAACGTTAGCTTTAATGCTGACATCCTTAAGTTAAGCTAACATTACTTTCTCACCTCAACCTCATACTCTTTTTTTTTTTTTCATGGAAGCCTGGACTTTCCCTCTTAGGCTGCCACCTGCCATTACGCTAACATTTACATCTCTGTTGGAGTTGTACGAGTTCAGTCCCTTTTTTACTGAATTCAGGAAACTGGCAGAATATGAAGGTGACTGGCTCTTTAGCGGCTCCTTTGCTGTTTACGTTCATGCCGGCCGGTGTTGTGTGGCTCACGTTAGCTTAAATAACCCAGGGCCCGGCTGGGTCACGTTGTACTTTGGAGTTCATAAAGTGAGAAGTAAAAGTTTGATATACTTATCTTAAAATGTGGATGAATCTTCACAGCGTCGCCTTTCAAACGGTGTATTCCATGTCTTCGTAGCCTTAGCAGGCGTTTTACAATCCAGAGGTAAAGAAAAAAAGGCTGCTACCATCGCTGTTTACCATCAGATGGACCTGTTTGGACCCGGAAGTGATTTATGACGTAGCACTAGCCACCCCTGTAGAGAGAAGCCTCTGTGTTCTGTCATTAAACACACAGAGGCTCTGCCAGCCC
>NC_044001.1:983817-1036317 GCF_902150065.1 Myripristis murdjan | reverse complement strand
ATAAATATGAAATATTGAATGAATGAATGAATGAATGAATGAATAAAAAAATAAATAAATAATTTAATTAATTAATTAAAAATAAAAATAAAATAAATATTAATTACATATTAAGTGTATGAAGTAAGTGTATTTTGGTTCAGTGTTCAAATGTGTTACGCTCATATGTTCATAACTGACCTTACTGTCAGCAAGGAAACCAAGAAACTAGTGTTCTAGTGTTTTCTTTCCAAAAACACAGCTGTTAATGTTCTCTTCCAAAGCGCACTTTAAGGCATGTTAAAACAGCTGTTTATTGTACCTGTTGGATTGTGTTTAATAAATAAAAATACACATGAATGTGAAGAAGTGACTGTTATTTAGGGAGGGAGAAGGTGAGGGAGGGGTGGGATGGATGTGGGGAGGAAGGTGGAGGGGGAGTAGGGATACGGCTCAACTTACCCCGCTCCTATGCTCAACTTACCCCATACACGGGGTAAGTTGTGCCACGAGACCACTTTTTTTGGACAGGCTATATTATGGAAACAGTTATGTTTACACTCATTCTGTTTGTTTGAAGAGATGCACAACATCCTGAAATATATGCAGATATGTTAGTTAGCGACAAAACTATGATTGCCTTGATGTAGTGATCCTAAATATGAAAAATGGCTCATCTTACCCCAGTCTCCCCTACTGTTACAACCTCTATTGCTACTACTACTACTACTGTTACTTGAACTACTAACATTACTGTAACTACTACTACTACTTCCAATAATAATACTGTTACTACTACTGTTACTGCTACCATCACGATTAGCCTCCTACAACAACTGTAACTACTACTAATCCTAATAACATTACTGCTACTGCTGCTACTGCTGCTAGTACTACAACTCCTACTACTAACATTACTGGTATTACTACTAATACTACCACTGTTACTACTACTACTCTTACTGCTACTGCTGTTACCACTACTGTTACTGTTAGTACTGTTCCTACTACTGCTACTATTGCTACTACTGTTACTACTGTTACTGCTTTCAGTAGTACTGCGCCCACCACCCTCACTGCGTCTGTTAGTAGTAGTACTGCTGTCCACAGTGTATAACTCAGAGTGTGTGAGCAGAGACGAGCTGCAGGCCCGAGGCTGAACGGGCCCACTCTCACTCTGCGCTCCCTGTGGACAGCAGTACTGCAGGCTCTACTGCACATACTGCAGTACAAGTACACAGAAACAGGCCTGAGGCGTCTGTGCTCTCAGCTGACCTCAGATCAGCTCGCTCTGGGACAACGAGGCTGAGTTCACTGGCAGACAGTCGCCGCAGGTAGGAACATCCAGACAGACTGACCTCTGACCTCTGTGTGTGTGTGTGTGTGTGTGTGTGTGTGTGTGTGTGTGTGTGTGTGCGCGTGTGTGTGTGCGTGCGTGTGTGTGTGTCTTTGAAAGCTCCCATATCGATTCTGAGAATCCCAGGAGCGAGCTTTGAAGCTGTGCTTTTTCCAGTAAATGTGGAAGGATTTTTGATAAATGCTGTCATGATGTTTTCTGCTGAACCAGCGGCCTACGGAAGCCCGGCCGACCAAAAAAAAAAAAAAAAAAAAAAACCTGAACTGGTCATGAAAAGCTGAAGCTCTATGTGTCGACAGCAAAACAGGTGTTGTATCAGAAATATCCTGAACTAAATCTGAGTCTAAATGCCTAGTACTCTGTGTATCACAGCGCTCTACGTTTTATATCCAACTCACTGTCCCACACCCATCACTGTGTACTTTATGATCTGGTTTCCTGGCCTTCATTAAGCCTGAGGAGAAAGCAGCACTGGTATATCTTTATGTACAAAGCCATGCTGGGTAAACTCCCTTCATATTTATGTAATCTGCTATCACTCACAAACAGCTGTTATAACTCTCGTTCCAGCAGAAGGCGGCTCTACCAGGTACCCAGGATCTGCACGGAACTTGGTAGAGCAGCTTTCTCTTATTTTGCGCCGTGGTCATGGAACAATCTTCAGAACACATGACAGCTGAATGATCGAAAATCGATATTAAATCACATAGAAATCTGTGTTGAACTGAATTGGGTTCATGGTTCACAGCATTTTAGCTTCTTCTGCTCTCTTTAGTGAATTTTCTCTGCTGCCATCAAGACGTCGTTAAGTTCTACCTGCCTGTCAAACTAAAATGTACTCAAAATCATTTATCCCATTTTCATATCTCTCTTTATGGACTTTTATCTTGTTACCAGACTGATCCTTCTGCCTGTTTATCAGATTTGTTTTTATTCCGTCTCTGTATTTATCAGTCTGCATCACGCTCTTTTTGCACTTTATTTCATACTTTAGCTCTGATGCAAAACTGATTGTTGTCTGTGTGTCACTGTGTTTTCTTTATGTACTTTATTCACAAGCTGCTCCAGAGAGATTAATAAAGTTGTCTGACTTGAATTGAATCTGGACATGATGTCACCTCGTCTACGATTGGCCAGCTGTCGGTTAATGAGAGCAGCAGACCCCTGAGCTGCAGGACGTCCCGCCTCCCGCAGCCGGACTCATCAACCTGAAGCAGGTCATCATCAGCGTAAGTGATGACTGACAGCTGCACACACTGCACACACTGCACACACTGTACACACACTGCACACACTGCACACACTGCACACACTGTACACACTGCACGCACTGCACACACTGCACACACTGTACACACTGCACACACTGCACACACTGTACACACTGTACACACTGTACACACTGTACACACTGCACACACTGCACACACTGCACACACTGTACACACACTGCACACACTGCACACACTGCACACACTGTACACACTGCACGCACTGCACACACTGCACACACTGTACACACTGCACACACTGCACACACTGTACACACTGTACACACTGTACACACTGTACACACTGCACACACTGCACGCACTGCACGCACTGTACGCACTGCACGCACTGCACACACTGTACACACTGTACACACTGTACACACTGTACACACTGTACACACTGTACACACTGTACACACTGCACACACTGCACACACTGTACGCACTGCACACACTGTACGCACTGTACACACTGCAGGCTTTTTCACAAAACATACACACACACCAAAAATACTAGAAATACAAGAAAAATAAAATTTCACAGAGAAGAAAATGAAGTAAATCGTTACCTCTAGTCTCAATAGGAAGAGAACCTTGGTGGAACCCTGCCTTATGTAACACACACACACACACACACACACACTGCTGGCACACACACACTGCATTAGACTTGTGTTTACATCTGCATCAGCTCCACTTTTAGCAAGCCCCATGCACACACACACACGCACACGCACACGTACACACACACACACACACACACACACACACACACACACACACACACACACACACACACACACACACAGCTGAGTCCTCGTTAAGGAGCTGACTGTTATTGTCTCTGCAGAGATCAGAGCTGGACGAGACGACGTTGCGTAACGAGACGGGAGCTGAAACAAACGGAGCTCTGAACGGGGATCCGACCTGCGACCTCTGACCCTTCAACGGTTTCAACTACCTGTTAGAAGATTTGGACACACACTTCAGCTCCAGATTTTAACTGATTTCTTGTCACCCAATGGGAAGACAGCGTTTTCCCTGATGCCCCGCCCCCTGCACTCTCTCTATACAACAACAACGACAACAAAATCAAACTCTGAGCAAATACCTTGATATCGGCATTGTGTAGAAAGTGCAGGGTCAGCTGAACTGAGCTGATGTTGATTTTTAGTTGAATTTAACCATCAGAGTAAAATTCAGTTTGAATTCTCAAAATGTGACGCAGAGATGCAGAGAAGAGACGAGAGGTGCTGCTGTGTTTCACTCTGAGGTATAAACCAAACGCACCCCCGGGGTCAAGGGTCAGGTGAAGAGTGTGGAGGCGGGGCAAGTGAAGGAGGGGAGGGGCTTCACAATAAAGCCCCGCCCCTAACCCCTCCAACAGCGTCCACAGCTCAGATATGAAGAGCTCTCTGCTGACCCCATCAAATGGGGCGTTGCTATGGTGACGTCAAATCATGAGGAAGCACGAGTAACACGAGGGATGATGGGAAACTGAGTTTTTTTACTTTCTCTCACAAATAAAAAACAACCAAACACTTCACATCAGGGAGAGTTCTGCCAAACACGTTCATCATCACTGTCTCACATCAGTTCTGTCCTGACAAAAAAAACCCTACATGTCCACGACCCGGGCTGGGACACGCCGCGACTCCGCCGCAGGACCAGAGGCGGCACAACCAGAAAAACTGGACCAGGTTTGTAACTGATCTGGAAACTGATCTGAAGCAGGTCTTCCTGTGAGCCGCTCCACACTGTGTGTACTCTGTGTGTACTCTGTGTGTACTCTGTGTGTGTGCACGAGTAACATGGTAATATATGATGACCTGCAGGTAACAGCAAACAACAGAAAACTATCATTTTACTGTAGTACAGAGAACACAGACATGTCATGTAGAAATAAATAGAACGTATGAAATCTTTACTGATTCCTTGTTTAAAGCCAGGAGAACACAGGAGAACACAGGAGAACACAGGAGAACACAGCACTCAACATGAGGCTCCAGCAGCTGAGCCTGCAGGAGTGTGTGTGTGTGTGTGTGTGTGTGTGTGTGTGTGTGTGTGTGCGTGTGTGCAAAATGCCAGCTTAGCACAATGAAAGCAGTAAGCTGTGTGTGTGTGTGTGTGTGTGTGTGTGTGTTAATACATAACAGCAGGCTTCACTAACAGTGTCTCCAGCCTGTGAACACGCCAACCCTGAAATAACACAGACAACACAAGTTTCTCCGGGAATATTATAAGAATATCATAAGAATATCATAAGAATATCATAAGCGTATTATAAGATATTATAGAAGACACGCTGATCCACCTCAGAGGGACCAGCTGGAGATAATAACTCAGCTCTAACCGGATTCAGGTCGTTGTGGACTCACAGAGCGCCGCACGCAGCCCGCTGGGCTCTGTAAGAATATTATAAGAATATTATAAGAATATTATAGGATATCAGAGGAATGTCCATCAGGGATGGTTTCCTGTTACTGGCCTCGGTGCACGTGAACGTGCTGCATCTGCTGCCAGGTGTGCGTCCATGCGCGTGCATGCGTGTGCATGTCTACATAACGTCAGACAGGTGATTGCATCCTCATTGATCCGGTCTTGTTATTGATTATCGCCCCTGACTGACCGGAGTGTGTGTGTGTGTGTGTGTGTGCGCGCGTGCGCGCAGTGTGCTTGCGTGCGTGTCCGTGCGCGCCACCCACCTTGTGCGCGAGGTTTTCTTTGTGGTTGCCAGGTTTGCTCCTCCTCAGCTTGATGGACGGGGAGCGCAGCAGGTTTTTGATCCGGCTCCGGATCGTGTTTCCCTCCGCCGACATGCTGATCCGGATCCGACCGGGAACCGAGTGACAAACTACGGAGCTGAGAGCAGAGAGACGCCGCTGAAGCCTCCTGCTGCTGCCGTCATGCTGTCAGAGAGCCGAGCCGAGCCGAGCCGAGCCGGGTCGAGCCGAGCCGAGCCGTGCCGGGCCGGGAGCCGGGCCGAGGGTTCACTCTGGACCGGGTCAGCCTCTCTGCGGCTCCCCGCTGACAGAAGACCTGCTGCGGCTTCAGCTGGCAGGACCGTCCGGAGCTCCGAGCCGAGGGGCGTCCCGTCAGTCCGCAGCCCCGTCAACACCACGCAACCGCAAAACACACACTTCCGGCCTCTGCTTTCGAAATAAAGCCGGTTTGGCTGATTGGAGGAGCACAACTTCCGGTTAAACAACTGCGAAGTAAAACCGGTCAAACAATAAACAAACAAACAAACAAATAAATAAAAAATAAAGAATAAACTAAAACGCCAGTTATTTAAAAAAAAAAAAAAAAAAAAATTCAATAAAAGTTAATATTTTCCAAAACAAACACAGCCAGAATGAATTATCCAAATCTCACAACAATAATTACAATAATAATAATTGCAATAATAATAATAATAATAATAATAATAATAATTATTATTATTATTATTATTATTATTATGCACTTTGGTTAAAAAATAAATAAATAAATAAATGAAAGGAGTACTGTAAAAGACACGGGAAAAGAAAAGCACCGTCATACAGACAGACAGACAGGCAGGCAGACACACAGACAGACAGGCAGGCAGACAGTTAGGCAGGCAGGCAGGCAGGCAGGCAGACAGGCAGAAAGAGAGACAGACAGGCAGTGTGTTAATCTTCCAGCCTCCTTTTATTCTTTAAATGACCAGACCCACTCCAACCTTTTATTCTGAAGGCCCAGTCTCCTTACTTCCGTTTCTGTGGCTGTACCTGCGCGAGCCTGACGCAGGAAGCATCCCATAATATGAGCAGCAGTGTGTTGTTGTCCAGCAGCGCCCCCCGGCGGCGCGCGCACGCACACACACACACACACACACACACACACACACACACACACACACACACACACAGACACTCACCTCCTCTCCTTGCCTCCTCTCCTCACCTCCTCTCAGATTATTTCATAATCCCAGTGGAAAATCTCTAAAATCTCTAAAAAGGGGACAAGGAGAGACGAGGAGACGTGCTCCTGCCTGTCAGCTGATCGTTCCAGGTCAGAGTTTGATCCAGGTGAGATTTTAGAGATTTTCCACTGGGATTATGAAATAATCTGAGAGGAGGTGAGGAGAGAGGGGACAAAGAGAGAGGAGATGAGGAGACAAGGAGAGAAGAGATGAGGAGAAAGGAGACGAGGAGAGAGGGAATGAGGAGAGAGGAGACAAGGAGGCGAAGAGACAAGGAGAGCGGAGACAAGGAGAGAGGAGACAAGGAGGCGAGGAGAGAAGAGAGGAGGAGAGAAGAGATGAGGAGCCAAGGAGAGAAGAGACGAGGAGCCAAGGAGAGAGGAGATGAGGAGACAATGAAAGAGGAGATGAGGAGAGAGGAGACGAGGAGACAATAGAGAGGAGATGAGGAGAGAGGGGATGAGGAGACAAGGAGAGAGATGAGGAGAGAGGGGACAAGGAGAGGAGAAAGGAGACAAGGAGACGAGGAGACAAAAAAGTGGGGTCAAGGAGAGAGGAGATGAGGAGACGAGGAGAGAGAAGACAAGGAGACGAGGAGGAACAAAACAGAGAAATGAGAAGACTTTTATTGCACTGAGCTGATCTCAGGTAAGCAGAGGACACGCCCACCCCACTGGCCCCACCCATCAGAGGCTGTCAAGGTGGCGCCCAGCCCCCGGAGGGGCCCCCAGCCCCCGGAGGGGCCCCAGAGGGTCCACAGCCACGAGTTTAAGCTCCTGCGAGCAGCATGAGGTGTTTCATCGTCTGAAAAATACTTTCTGCTCGTTTTTGCAAGAAACAAGAAACCTGCAGCTCCTCAGCCACTGAAGTTTCAGCTTCATTTTTCAGTTTTTTTTTCCTAATTTAGTCTCTTTTTTTGCTGCATGTTTTTGAAAGAAACTGAATCTGCTCGGCCTCAGAGGGTTAATCTGACCGGAACCCGTCAGTGTATTAAAAAAGATGTTATAATCTCATGACCTGTTCAAGACTGACATGAGAATCTAAACAATTTAACACTTCAATGCTAAAATATATCAACAACAACAACAACAACAACAACAACGATGATGTCATTTCAGGGCTAATAAGGTTCCACTTATTATTTACTCATCACCTTTTATTCACATTTTTTTATTAAAGTGAACTTGCTCAGGTTTAGTTAACATGTCTCGTCTGTTTACATTGTGTTTATGTGTGTTAATAAACATAAACAACTGAATGGAGCCTCTGGCGTCTCGGCTTGAACAAACCAAACAGAAAAACTTTATTTCAGTTTTATTCCTTCAACAGACATTTGACATCCCAACGCTTCAGGAACACGTACAAAAATACAGATATGTGAGAAAACCTGAACCCACAGGAGAACTTTACACTGTACACACACACACACACACACACACACACACACACACACACACACGCACACACACACGCACACGCACACACACACACTCACACACTCACACACACTCTTGCTGTAGAAAAGGCCTTACACAGGCGAAGGTGAACATGATCCTGCAGCCACAGAGCAGCAGCAGCGCCGCAGCACAAAACATGGATTAAAATAAAAAATAAAATAAAATAAAATAAATAAAGGCTTGTGAGATTAAAGTCAGAATTCTGAGGGGAAAATGAATTGTTAAACAGAAAAAACACCTTGGACGTGAACCTTCTGAACCTCGAGAGCCTTTGGTTTGAGTGATTTTGTTTTGATGTTTCACTTCGTCTCTTCGCTTCTTTTCCAAAACAAAACAAAACAAAAACAAAACAAAACAAAACAAAAAAAAAACAAAACAAAACAAAACAAAACAAACGCTGAGGCTCGTTTCTGCACGTCCATCAGAACAGCAACTGAAAGGTTGTTTTTGTTTTCAAGAAAAACAAGTTTTGTTCAGAGCTGAAATCAGAGTGTTTTCCTCAGAGCTCAGGTGTGTGACCCGCGGGGCGATGCCCCCCCCCCCCCCCCCCCCCCCCCCCCCCCCCCCGACAGGAAGTGGCTGTGTGGCGGCTGCTGCGGCTCTGCAGGTGGCAGTGAGGTGGAAGCACAGCTCAGCCTGCAGGGACACAAACGCCCCGCCCCGCAGAAACGCCTCGTTCAGTCGCTCCAAACGCCTCCGCCCGACACCGCTGACAGGAAGTGATGTCACAGAGCGGCGGTGCTGACAGGAAGTGACGTCACAGAGCGGCGGCCCGACGCCAGAGATCATCTCAGAACATCAACATAAAACCCCCCAAAAGCACACACACACACACATACACAGACACACACACACACACACACACACACACACACACACACACACACACACACACACACACACAGCTCTTTAGGCAGGAGCGAGGCACTGGCTGGTCTCTGGTCGCTGTCGGGGGGAAACGCTCCAGAGATCGTCACACTGATTATTCAGGGCCGATACTGATTATTAGTAATCAGCGATATTGATCATTAACTCACTTGAAGTGTCAGACAAAAATACAAAAAACGACATTTGTGTCTAAAAATGTGGGAGATTGGAGTTTTGATGTTTAAATGTTTGAGACTTTTCTGACACCTGGGAGCTTCTGTCCTGAAAGACCCAGGACATGGACTCTTATTTTCTTAAATTTGATGTATTTCCTGTTGCAACAGGAAGTGTGGGCGGGACAGGTCAAACCCCAAACCCAACAGCATCTCAGTTTGGGAGAGAAACACACTTTTATTTTGAAGGGACAGGCGTATGAGAGAGGTGGTTTTATTGGCTGAAGTTTTAATTTGCTGTCCTGCTGTCTGTCAGACGGAGAGGCGGGGCCTCACTGGTTTCCATATCAACCCTCATGTCAATCAAACCTCCTGAAAACCCTGAATATCGGCCCTGATAATCAGGCGGGACAGCTGATTGGTCGATCTCTACAACGCTTCCTGGCAGCAACGCGTCTCTGTAGGACGGACGCTGCGTCTCCCAGGCAACCGTCGCCGGGGAGGCCGCCGCCCGGGGAGGCCGCCGCCTGGGGAGGGCGGAGCACAAACGAGACGAGAACATTCAATAAATAAAATTTGAAACAGATACAGAGGAAGCTTCTGTCTCTGACCTCATCAGTCAACAAAGAAAAGTCAGACTTTTATTCTGAAACTCTGCCGGCCCGTCTCCATAGTAACAGCAGTCAATCGTAAGATCGTTGTCGTCGTCATGGAGACACATCAGGAGGCAGAGCAGTCGTATTGCTGGCGAGGTAGCTGCTGCTCCGACCTGCCGCGGGCTGTGGTCCGGGTGGGCGGGGCCAACGTGAGGAGGCTGTGATGTCACTTCCTGTGAACACTTCCTCAGGCAGCAGACGCCGTCCCGTCCCAGCGGCTCGTCGGGCTCACAACTTCCTGTTTCCTGTCGGGCAGGAGCTCGGCCGCTGTGGCGTTTTGGCGGCGCTCCGACACGTTTCCAGGTCCTGGATCAAAACAACACGTCCGACGTGTCGCCACCGCCAGAACAAAGCGTTTCTGAGGGTTTTGAAATGGGTGGAGCCAAGGAAGACCAATCAGATGGTGAGATCTGGCGGCGTGACGGAGCGGGGCGGAGCTACGTCTGCGTGTTGCTCCTCAGGCCCAGAGGCACCAGCCTCGGCATCGGCCTCCACGCCACGCCGCCCTCCTGCCCTCCCGCTCTGTCGCCGCCGGGCTCCGCCTTCATGGCCCCACCCCCACCCCCGCCCCCGCCCACCTTCATCTGCAGCAGGGGGGGCGGGGTCAGGGCGCCGCCTTTTGCAGTGCATTGTGGGTTATGTGGCTGTCTCAGCCCGTCGGCGGAGGAGTCCGATCCCAGCTGAGCGTCAGCGTGCCCGTTAGCCACGCCCCCTCCCTGCTCTGAGCCACTCCCACTCGGGTCCTCATCCAGCTGCAGGAGCAGGGGATGCTCCTCCCCCTCCTCCTCCCCCACGCCGCCCGCCGCCTCCCGCTCCGTCTCAGAGGAGGGCCTGGCGGACGGCGAGGGGGGCGGGGCTTCGTCCTCCGGCGGGCCGACCTGCTGGTTGAGGAAGACGATCTCGTTGAGAAGAGACGTCAGACCCTCGCCGTCGCTCTCCTCCTCCTGCTGCTTCTGCTCATTTCCTGTTCCGGGAGCCCTCACTTCCTGTTTCATTTCCTGCTCTGCAGCAGCTCCTCCAGAGCTCCGCCCCGCGGACGGCGAGGGTTCGGATCCGGGGGCGGGGTCAGACGGCGAGGACAGAGTCCGGCTCTGGTTCTGGGTCGGGAACTCCATCATGGTGAGAAATTTGGGGAACATCTGCAGAGCCTCGAGTCCCGCCGAGTCGCCGGGGATGACCTGCGGCGGCGGCGGCGGCTCGGCTGGTTGCTGTGGAGACGAAGTCTGAGCCAGCTGCAGCACGGCGGGAAGGCTCTGAGCTGAAAACCAGAAAATAAAACAATAAAGAGAGTTTCTTCTGAAGCAGCTGTCAGGTGACTGAATGACTCAGCAAATAAAATAAAATAAAGCAGGTTAGTTAGTTACCTGTCAGGTTAGTTAGTTAGTTACCTGTCAGTTTAGCGGGTTAGTTATCTGTCAGTTTAGCGGGTTAGTTACCTGTCAGGTTAGTTAGTTACCTGTCAGGTTAGCAGGTTAGTTACCTGTAAGGTTAGTTAGTTACCTGTCAGGTTAGTTAGTTACCTGTCAGGTTAGCGGGTTAGTTACCTGTCACGTTAGTTAGTTACCTGTCAGGTTAGCAGGTTAGTTACCTGTCAGGTTAGCGGGTTAGTTACCTGTCAGGTTAGCGGGTTAGTTACCTGTCAGGTTAGCGGGTTAGTTACCTGTCAGGTTAGCGGGTTAGTTACCTGTCACGTTAGTTAGTTACCTGTCAGGTTAGCGGGTTAGTAACCTGTCAGGTTAGTTAGTTACCTGTCAGTTTAACGGGTTAGTTACCTGTCAGGTTAGTTAGTTACCCGTCAATTTAGTGGGTTAGTTACCTGTCAGGTTAGTTAGTTACCCGTCAGGTTAGTGGGTTAGTTACCTGTCAGGTTAGTGGGTTAGTTACCTGTCAGGTTAGTGGGTTAGTTACCTGTCAGGTTAGTTAGTTACCCGTCAGGTTAGTTAGTTACCTGTCAGGTTAGTTAGTCACCTGTCAGTTTAGCGGGTTAGTTACCTGTCAGGTTAGTTAGTTACCCGTCAGGTTAGTGGGTTAGTTACCTGTCAGGTTAGTTAGTTACCCGTCAGGTTAGTTAGTTACCTGTCAGGTTAGTTAGTTACCTGTCAGGTTAGCAGGTTAGTTACCCGTCAGGTTAGCAGGTTAGTTATCTGTCAGGTTAGTTTGTTATCTGTCAGTTTAGCGTGTTAGTTACCTGTCAGGTTAGCGCGTTAGTTACCCGTCAGTTAAGTGGGGTAGTTACATGCCAGGTTAGCGGGTTAGTTACCTGTCAATTTAGCAGGTTAGTTACCTGTCAGGTTAGTTAGTCACCTGTCAGTTTAGCGGGTTAGTTACCTGTCAGGTTAGTTAGTTACCTGTCAGGTTAGTGGGTTAGTTACCCGTCAGATTAGCAGGTTAGTTACCTGTCAGGTTAGTTAGTTACCTGCCAGTTTAGCGGGTTAGTTACCCGTCAGTTAAGTGGGGTAGTTACCCGTCAGTTAAGTGGGGTAGTTACCTGTCAGGTTAATGGGTTAGTTACCCGTCAGGTTAGCAGGTTAGTTACCTGTCAGGTTAGTTAGTTACCTGTCAGGTTAATGGGTTAGTTACCTGTCAGTTTAGCGGGTTAGTTACCTGTCAGGTTAGCGGGTTAGTTACCTGTCAGGTTAGAGGGCAGCAGGGCGGAGCCGCTGTAGATCTTACCGGGAGGAGGCGGGGCCAGAGAGCTCAGGCGGAGGTGCTGATTGGTCAGGTTGGAGATGTTGAGGGTGACCGATGCCACGCCTGCAGAGGAAGAATGACAGGAAGATGACGTGATGTTAACTTCAAAATAAGAGCGCAGCAGAGCAGGAGGATGAGGGTGGGGGGGGTACCTGGAGTGGGCGGAGTCTGCAGCAGAGTCGGCCTCTGGACCAGAGGGCTCAGAGTCACCACCTGTTGCCCCGGCAACGCAGCCCCGACCAATGACAGCACCTCGGTGGGAACCAGAGCCTGGATGGACGGACACTCGTCTGCAGAGAAGAAGGAGGAGAAGGAGGAGGAGGAGGAAGAGGAAGAGGAGGAGGAGTTTATTTTTTTTTCAACCAACCTGACGGCTCGGCTCGTGAATGGGATCATTTTAAAATAAAATAAAATAAAATAAAATAAAATAAAATGAGGTGAGGTGAGGTGAGGTGAGGCGGCTGCCGTGTTGTGAGGCTCAGATCTGTCATGTTGAACCTTCATCCTCCTCTCCTCATCCCTGACATGTTGGGGGAGGACATACTCCACAGCGCCGTGTCGTGGTGTTTGGCTGTCGATAACGTATCAATACACCAACGCCAAGTATCAAAATTACATCACCGAGTGTCACAGAGGAGGCGCTCGCTCGCTCTCTGCTGCAGGACTTCATCCTGCTGAAACCGAGGACGATGAAGGTTTGATTTGACAAAATCAGCTGATAAATCCCAGCATGTTTGTTATCATTTATAATATCATTACAATATGTTTATGTGACAGTAGTGATATAAATATAATATCTGTTGTATCTTTCATGATCAGCTGTGGAGCCTGCAGAGGATTATGGGAAGGCGAGCGTTCAGGGCGTGTGACGACAGACTCACCTGTGTACGGCTCCGTGGCCGACGGGGGCGGGGCCAGCGGCTTCCTGCGAGACAGGATGTTGGGAATCGTCCTCGGCCTGTCCCTCGCCACTGATGGATTGTGGGACACAGTGGGCGGGGCCAGAAGGGGTGTCGGTACGATAACGACCCGCTGGCTGCTGGTTTGGGACTGCTGGGAGGGCGGGACAGGGGGCGGGGTTACAGGAGGAACAGTGGGCGGGGCTACAGGAGGGACAGGGGGCGTGGCTGGCGGCCGCTCGGCTGTGCTGCTCTCTGGCGGCCGCTCGGCTGCGCCGCCCCCCGCTGGCGGCTTGGCGGTCCTGCGTCGCTCTTGCTCCGCCTCCAGCCTCATCTGCTTGGCGGACAGGAGCTGCAGCTTCCTCAGGATCCGCTGCTCGCTCTTCCCTGAACAAACACACCTTCACTTCAGCGAGAAATCAGGAAACATCACTTCCCTTTTCCTGCGGCTTTAATCAAAGCCTCAGATCAGCAGCGAGACCTGAGCAACGTCTCCGCCCATCAGAGACACGGAGGGCAACGACAAGAGAGGAAAAAACATACAAGACAAACAAGACAGTGTGACGGCGTGCTGGAGAGGCGGGGCTAATATTCTGAGAAAAAAATTCAGAATTTCTGAGATTAGATCTGTAGGTCCATGAGAGAAAAACTCAGATATAATCTGAGATTAAAGAGGAAAATTTAGGAGAAAAAAATCACAAATTTGCAAGAAAACAGTGAAACCAGTTTGTCCTCCTCCTGTGGGATCCAGTCTGAAGGAAATCCTGCTGGTCTGAGTCCAGAACCCCAACCTCCTCCTCAGCATCTGGACTCTGAAGAGACGCTGCTGTGACTTGGGCCGATTCAGAAGAAAACAATCTGCTGATTCTGGGCTCAGATCAGCAGGATCTCCTTGTTCCTGAATCCCATGTCAGTAGAATCTGCTGAGGGGATCAGCTGCAGGCCTGAGACACGGCCAGCAGGGGGCAGCACAGGTGACTTTCTTCTCATTAATTCACCACTTTAATCTCCATGTTTTTTTCTCTGAATATTACCCGCTCCTCTGGCTCCATATTTGGCTTCTCCCTGAACCCTAACCTGCCCTGAGTGACAGCAGCTGTCTGCAGGTGAGCTCAGGTGTGTGGACGTTCTTACCGGATCGCAGTGAGATCTCCCTGATGTAGGCCGCCCTCTGCTGGCTCAGCGACGCCTTCACACTCTGCAGCCTCTCCGCCTCGCTCTCCAGGGCCCAGATCTCCTCACAGGCCTGACACACACACACACACACACACACACACACACTGTTTATGAAACCCTGCAGGGAACTGAGGATGGAACGTGGTCAGAACCCTCAGAACCCTCAGCTGGTCTCACCTGCTGCAGGACGAGCTCCTGCGACGGCGTCTCACTCTCCACCTTCACCAAGGAGCTCAGAGCCCTGAAGCTCGACGCCACCTGCTGGCCAGACGCCTTCCTGCAGCTCTGACTCGTCCGGCTGGGGAGGAGGAGCACAGGCAAATTATTTCAGATCATTACTAAGGCCATCAGCTGCTGAGGAGGAGGAGGAGGAGAGGAGGAGAGGAGGAGCGCCTTGGGCTGTGAGGACCTGGGATCAACATTTTTCAAAACTGTCTGACATTGAATGGACCAAAGGAATCGCTTAAAGGATGAAACAACGGACAGATGAGTCCATAAAATGAACATCATAATGATCTGGACACGTGACGTGACGCCTCCGGTCTGACAAATTGACGACCTGATCAGTGACTCAATATTTAAATGAAGCGTTTAAACAGCCAGCAGAGGCGTTTCCATGACAACGGACAGGAAGCAGTCTTACTCTGAGCGGCGGCTCTTCGTCGTCGTCGTCACCGGGCTCGGCTCGTCGCTCTCCTCCACCATCTCTATGTCCACCTCGGTGACATCATCATCCTGCGACACAGACAGGAAGCACAGTGAACAAAAACATTCCAGTCTGGAAGCGCCGAACCGAAGCGCCGCCGAGGCTCCGCGCTCGCCGCTTCACCGACGACATCACCGACGACATCATCAGAAACATGAAGGAACAAGCAGCCACAAACATCATTGACTCACTTTGACATAACTCTGTTTGTCAGAGACTACATTACCCACAAGTCTGTGCACAAGTTCTACCAATCGTAGAGCCGTTGCCATGGCGACAGGGGAGGCGGTGAGCGTGTTTGCCGCCATGGTTTCCAGTCAGATGTTTAGTTTTTCAGGGATGAGGAGCGGAGGTGGTGACTCTTTACAGATATATTTCTGTCTATTTTTTGACAACTTGTTCTGTCCAGTCAGCTGTCCCATAGGCCAGTCATTTTAGGCCAAAACTGGGGTCAACCTCGGACAAATTGCAAGAGAAACAAACTCAACTGATTCTGTATCCTCAGTTTGTCCTGAGTGAGGGGAAAAAGTCCCAAGAAATCCCATTGGTGGAAAGTTTTGAAAATCACCTGTTTATGACCACATATTACCAAAAAACACTGTTTTTAACACACAGGGGAAAGGGGGTCAACATTTTACTTTCAGATATCACTATAAAAATTCACAAGTTGATTACACACACAAAGACAAGAAAAAAAGTCAATTACAAGTTCTTTGAATTATTCTGTTTACACATGCATATCACACATTATCTGATTTGATATGCGCTAATAAGGAATATAAGGAATAAATGCCAGAAGAGATATTTAAACAGTGAATTAAAAAGTTATTATATATATAGTGACCTTGAATTAAAAGGTTACTATATAACAGTAAATTAAAAGGTTATTAAAAGATATTTGATTTGGTGATATAACCTGCCAGGTGGAGCCGACACATGAATCAGGACATGTGTTTATTTTGCACGGTTACGTTTGTTTACTCATGTTTCCCTGTGAAGGCGTCATGTGACCCCGTCTGAACCAGCTGACACTTTCATTAAAAAAAAAAAAAAAAATCATTAAATCTCGTACACTGCTGTGGTTGGTGAGGATGACGTTGTCCTCGTCAGACGAGCGCTCCGCCCGCCGCTCCAGCTCGTCCCGCAGATCCTCCGCCTCCACGCCGCCGCCACTTCCTGTCCCGCCCGCCAGGACGCCGCTCAGCCTCTGAACGTAGCTCACCCTCTGCACCTTCCTGCTCACGCTCTCTGCACTCTCCCCTGAGGACACACACACACACACACACACACACACACACAGTGAGGCCACAGCGCTCTGCATCTCGACAAAAACACCAACATGGACGTGTTTCCTGCTGCTTCCTGCTTCAGTTCACACTTTTTTTGTTTCTTCATGCTAGAGCCACACGTTTCAGCAAAAATCTAAATCATTCATCAATTCATCAATTCATTCATTCATTCATTCATTCATTCATTCATCAATTATATTTCTGGTTA
This sequence comes from Myripristis murdjan, assembly GCF_902150065.1. NCBI lineage: Eukaryota > Metazoa > Chordata > Actinopteri > Holocentriformes > Holocentridae > Myripristis > Myripristis murdjan. Next base: position 1,019,639 of record NC_044001.1, on the reverse strand, counting down.
AAGCAGCTGCCTTATAATGTTCTGCCTCTGCGGCAAACAAAGTCCTCAACTGGAGTGAAGAAAGTCTGAGTCTGTATGTGTGTGTGTGTGTGTGTGTGTGTGTGTGTGTGTGTGTGTTGGGGGGGGTTACCTGTCCTCTGAGCCACTGCAGCCGCCAGCTCTGCCCTCCTCTTCCTCAGCCTGGTCATCTCCACCTTCAGCTTCATGCTTCTCTTGGTCAGCGACAGGATGTCCTGCTTGGCCTGGCAGACACACACCACACACACACCACATACACACCACACACACACACACACACACACACACACACACACACCACATACACACACCACACACACACACACACCACATCACATCTGTTACAGGCACTAAACACTCTGTATTACATGTACCAGACTAAAGATCCCTGTAATATTCCTGTAGCTGCTCAGCTGCTGTGAGTGAGTGTGTGTATGAGTGTGTGTGTGTGTGTGTGTGTGTGTGTGTGTGTGAGTGTGTGTGTGTGTTGCTCCCAGTGTAAACTGTGGCAGTGTGTGTGTTGTTCATGCTGAAGGCCTGTAAAGTAAATCAGGAGGTTAAAATGCTGAGGGGAGTGTGTGCAGCGTCTCTCCCTCAGGTTCCCCTCGCCGACACCTGTGTCATGTGACCTGTCATGTGACCTGTCATGTGACCTGCTGTGGCTATCGCTGCAGGTCGCCCCATTTATTCAGGGCTCAGAGCGGAGTCCGGCTCTCGAGTATCAAGTCAGTTTGTATTTTTACATAATACACTTTTTTAAAACAAAATTCTAATGCGCATATTTTAATATTTCTTTTTTCATTTTCTATTTCATAGAATTTGATTCTTTTCTTTAAAATCTGAGCAGCTGCGAGCCGATTCCCCCTCATGGATCAATAAAGCATCTCTGATTCTGATTGTGATTTCTGCTGCTCGCAGGTTTCTGTGTCTCCAGGAACAAACCTGGACCTCCTGCTGGGCGGTCGGTCGCTCCAGCAGACGCTTAGTGCTGCTTCTGCCAGACCAAGTCCCAGAAAACTGAGAAAACTAGCAAAAAAAATCTAAAAACAGCAATATATGTAATGATGAGAATGTTATATTTAAAGGTCATTTAAGTGACGCTGGATCAGTTTTCCTTTCGCAGACATTAAACTCTAATTATTTAATTTGGGTTTCAACCAGTAAAGCTGGATTTTCCACACCAGGATGACACTGAAGCTGTTTAAATTGAGCTCTGCTTCACTTCAGGTCTGGATTAAGTCGTTTGTGTTCATCTCTGATCAGATTAATCCTGGATTAAATGAGTCCTTGCTGGTGCGAGCCGGTCTCACCTTCCTGAGGATCCGGATCTTGGAGGTTTTCTCGTCGGACAGTCCCAGCTCCCTCCTCAGGCCGTGGAAGCGCCCGGCCATCGCCTCCCGCCGGCTCCTCTCCAGCGCGTTGTGGATCTTCCTCTGTGGCGAGGAAACGGCGACAAGCTGTCAGTCATTTTAATCTGAGAGGCTCAATCTGAGGTCATTTTAATGTGAGAGGCCCTCCTGCCTTACCATCGGCCCGACCCTCGCAATTTGTCATGACGGTCGATATGGAAACGAGTCAGACTCCGCCTCTCTGTCTGATAGATGGCGAGTGGGCGGAGCCTCATTTCTGATCACATGGTTTCAGGTTTCAGTGGATTTGTCTTTAATTTATTATAGAAAGACAGAAACAGACTGAGCTGCTGTTTAAAGTCTCACTGCATTCAAACACAGCAAAGCTGATCCAGCAGCTCTGAGCTGAGCTGGAAATATAACAGATATAACACAAACACTCTCATTACTACAAATGGAGATATCTTGTAATTTCATTTTTAAAAAATTAAATTTTATTATTTTTTTTTAACTAATCTTCTGTTTTGGTTCATCCTAATTTTCTTGTCATTTTTCGCAGCAAGTTTGCATTTTGCTTTGGTAACTCTGTAACACTGACTAACTCTAAATATAATTCTTGTCATTTTGTTGTTGCTGTTTTTTAATTTTCAGGATTTATTTTTACTCATTTTCTGGGACAGGTTGTTCTTTTTTCTACTGATATAAAAATATTAAACGTTTGTTAATACACACGTTTGTGCTGGTGTTTTCTAACACTGCAATTTTCAAGTTTACCAATAAATGAATATCGGCCCTAAATATCAGTTATTGGTGTCTTTGATAACTAATAATCAACACTGCACACACACACACACACACACACACACACACACACACACACACACACACAGTGCAGGGCTTTTATTTTGTCCCTCTGAATAAAAATAATATTATTTTTTCATGTTTTTGTAATTTGTTTTACTATTTTTTTCTGGTCATTTTATCTGCCTTTTTACTAAGTTTTTGCTAATTTGGTCATTTCCTTTTTCTCCATATTTTTGAAAAAGAAATATCAAGTGAATTTGCTCAGGTTTCTAACGGCTAATAGTTTATTTATTGATTTATGTGATTTATCTTAGATAAAAGGCTGCGGTGAGAAGTAGCAGTGCCCTCAGGGAATATGACAGCATGCTATGCACTTTACAATTTCTTATTTTTTCAGGAAACACGTCCATCCCACGTTCAGCCTCTCCTGTCAACAAATCAAATTAAAGCCTGAGGTGTTCTGCGACCCGTTCTTACATTGATACGAGTGGCGAGATCCTGTTCGCCGCCGCCGCCGCCGCTGTCCACATCGTCCACGTCGTCCGAGGAGTTCTCCGTCTCCTCGCTCGATGACACCACCAAGTCCACCACCTCCACCTCCTTTTTCTGCTTCCTGCCCGGCGTGGCCTTTGCTTTGTCACTCTGGGCCCCGCCCACAGGCTCGCGAGCGGCGTACGCCATCTCATCGTCGACGCAGACGATGTCCAGGTCCACCAGGTCGGAGGCCAGCTCGGGACTGCCGGGTCTGGTGAGGTCAATGGAGGGATGGGATACGGGCGGGACGCTCATCCTATCTGTAGGCGGGACTGGAGGCGGGGTCAGAGATGGGGCTGGAGGCGGGGTGACCGATGGGGCTGGAGGCGGGGTGACAGATGGGGCTGGAGGCGGGGCCAGAGATGGGGCTGGAGGCGGGGTCAGAGATGGAGCTGGAGGTGGGGCCGGATGCGGAGCTGGAGGTAAGGTGAGCGAGGTGCTACCTGTCTCCGTGGAGCCCTGGGTGTTAGAGGGCTGGGGCAAAGCCTGGGTGGGTTTCACAGGAACCAGCCTGGATAACTCCACCGCTCCACCAGAACCCACAGGCATGGTGGACACGGTCACCGTTTTGACGCCATGCTCCGCCCCCTGGCCTCCTGAGGGTTTCAGGGAAATCACGGTTGCCGGGGGCGGCAGCTGGGGGGATTGCAAGAGGGTGAAGGTTCCTGGCGCCACTGCCACCTTGGTCTGCGGCTGCGTAGGAACCTTGGGACAGGTCACCAGTAAAGGTTCCTTGGTGCCATTGGAGGGGATGATTTTAAAGGTGCACGTCCCCTTTTGGCTCAGGAGGAAGCCCGAGCCGGTGGGGAGGGAGGTGGAGAGGGAGGGGACGGAGAAGGCCAGGCGGCTGGGAATGGAGGCAGTGGTCGTGGTCATGGTGGTCGCGATGGATGTCACGGGGTTGGACTGGGAGCCGACAGGTGCTGAGGCCTGCAGGGACGAGACAGGGACTGGAGAGGAGGACGGGACCGGGGCTGGGGGAGGGTTTAAGGGATGAAGTCAGAGAATGAAGACAACATCAGTACAAACTCTGCATCCTGTGTTTGATTCCACTTCTTCCTCTCAGCATTTGTTAAAAAATGAATGATATCATCGGCAAAAGTGATATTTTGTGCGTAAAGGGTCGGATTTCAAACCAGCATTGATTGGAATATATGCCACGATCGCTTCAGCTGGAGGTTTAACAGCAAGTGGAAAGAGGGCAGGGCTGAATGGGCAGCCCTGTCTGTTGCCCCTAAAGATGGGGAAAGGTTCTGCTTCTTCCTGTCCAATAACAAGCTGAAGAACCTTGTATTTTTGCACATAAAATGTAGCTCGACTCAAACCTCTGGGGGTAAGCAAGGCTTGTTCACACTGCAAGGTTACTATTGTTAACAAGACTTAGACTTAGACTTCTTTTATTGTCATTGCACAAAAAAACACAGCAGTGAGATTTTGGCAACGAAATGTCATTGCTTGGCTTCCGGATTACAGCAGAGATGGAATTGTGGGACCGTTTAGGTATATATAAATATAAATATTATACATAAATATAGTCTATATAACTGGTATGATATTGTCTATATAACTAAAAAACAGGAGCTAAATAGTGATGAGTGCAATTGAGAATAGCTAGATAAAACAGAATGTACAACAACAGACTAAACAGTGTAAACAACTGAATAACCAGTATAAATAATGAGTGCAATTGAGAACTAACAAAATAAAACTAGGTGTGAAGAAACATTTTCAAGAACTGAAATACAAACACCTTTTACAAAAAATGAAAATAACTGAAACTGTATTTTGTGTTTACAAGACTAACTCAAATAAACTAAAATTGTAGGGAAAATGTCAACAGTCTCTATCAATCTCTATCATGTTATCTGGTTGTTCATTTGTCCTGAGTGAAGACATTCTTTCTTTTCCCCTAACAAACACCCCATATTACAAAAAAGTACTAAAGCTAACAGTGAAGCTAATGAAAACTAAACTAAAACTATGAATTTTCAAAAAAAAAAAAAAAAAAAAAAAAAAAAAAAAAAAAAAATTCAATGGGATTTGGAACAGGGAAATCCTGCTGATTTTAGCCCAGAATAACAATGTTGCTGTAACTTGGGCCTATTCAGAAGAAAACACACTAATTTTCAAACTTTTTGCTAGAAATTTGTGAGTTTTCTTCTCATAAATTTACAACTTTAATCTCTGGGAATTTCTGAGTTTTTACTTGTGAATTTGTGAATTTATAATCTAAGAATTTTAAAGTTTTTTCTGGCATAAATTTGTGATGTTTTTTCTTGTAAATTAACCAATGTAATCTTAGCAAATACCCAAGTTTTTTTTTTTTTTTTGGTTTTTTTATTACCTCCCCTGGCTGTTTTCCTACTCCTGCAATGGCACAAATATGCCGTCACAGAATGAGAATGGGTATTTGAAATAAATTTTCCCACCAACAACTCCAACAAATGACCATGGGAACTTTCTAGTGAGACAAAACCCCCTGTTATTTAAGTGTTTATCAGTTATTTATTTGTTATTTATGTGTTATTTCTAAGTGCTGCTCCTCACCTCTCTGGACCACCAGATTTGGGTTCACAGCTCTCAGCTGGTTGAGGGGAACCAGTTGCACCAGTTTGCCATCCACCTTTCGGAAGTACTGGGTGCCCACTGGCGTTCGCACTGATGTCAGGAGGATCCTCTGGCCGGCGGTGGGCGGGGCCGAAGCCAGCGGCCGGGTCAGGAGGTTCTGCACCGGGCCCGTCCCGCCGGCACCCGGCACCGGCACCATCAACACCTGCGTCTTGCTTGGAGCCGCAGTCCCTGGGGAAGGATTTAGAGGTGACACCACACCGGGAGTCGCTTGTGCAGCCTTGGAGTCTGGAAAACAGAGAGGGACGTGGTGATGTAAGCAGGAAGTCAACAGACACCGAGATGGACGGAGCCAGAATCAGATTGTTGCTTCTGATTTAGTTGATTGGAAACCCAATATGTCCGATATGAAACCCAGCAGTGTGGTTTCTTATGAACTTTTATGATTAACATGTCATCAGTGGATGAAATTCAACTTGGCTGCTAAGTTGCATGTTTGCCAATTTGAGTAATAAGCATTATGAATTAATTCATCGCCAAAAACTGGAAAAGCCTATAATTTATTTTCTAGTTAAGTAAGGCGATCTAAGAGGGAGAAAGACTACAACTAACACAAACTAACAAAAGTCTAATGATCTTGCACTAGACATGCATGCTGTGCCCGAGATCTCGTGGAGGCGATTTCATCTCTTAAAGTAGATCTCAAACATCACATGATCAAAAAGGCAAGAGGAGCATCACGGGAGCCAGCAGGAGGAGAAGGAGCACAGCAGACAGGAACATGAGCTTCACCTGAGCCCCTCGACCACACTTCACCTGCTGAGACACGGCAGCTCGATTCAGACGGGTCGCTGTGGCCTCGGCGTCTCTGTGCATCAAACCTCAAGGCTCATTTATGCTCCTTAATGTACGAAAAGGATTAGACGTTTCAAACGATCCAACGGTACGACGGCGTATTAGGGGCAACGTCGGGAGAAAAAAAAATTACAGAGCTGGGGAGGGGGCACCTGTGCTGCCCCCTGCTGGCCGTGTCTCAGGCCTGCAGCTGATCCCCTCAGCAGATTCTACTCTGACATGGGATTCAGGAACAAGGAGATCCTGCTGATCTGAGCCCAGAATCAGCATATTGTTTTCTTCTGAATCGGCCCAAGTCACAGCAACGTCTCTTCAGAGTCCAGATGCTGAGGAGGAGATTGTAAATTGTTCTTGTAAATTTTACCACTTTTACTCTGTACATTTTCTTCTCCCCACAGTGTCCCTGATACACCGCCATATAACCGTCACTGCCCTCATACTTCCATGCCGACATAAAGGAGGCATGGGTGTTCAGTAACTCCACTGGAGGGCAGCTCAGGGTTATAGACGGTGATCTGTGAGGTCATTAAACGCATCACCGCAGAAGCATGCACGATTCTGTTCTCTAATATTATCAGTTTTTTAACCCTTTGAAACCCGGAAAAATTTGACACTGAGCAGAAATGAGCCTTAGCCCTAATAATCCATGTGTGGACCGTGTGCTGTCCTGTCCAGTTCAGGTAGTGACACTCTGATCAGCTGATCAGCGACCACGCCTGGCAGCTTTTTAAACCTGAGCCTCAGAGTGCCGGGCAGTGAAGTGCGATCGAGGGCTGAAGGCTTGCAGACACACACGCTGGGAAATGGAGAAAACATGGGAACAAAAGTATTAAATATCATATCGCCACCAGCCAGTGATCCTGGACACATTTGTGTTTTTACAGAATTTAAGAAGCACCTTCACCTTGAATTTCAGTGACACACACACACACACACACACACACACACACAAACCCAATTCAAACAATTACAGTCCAAACAGTGAAGGTGTTGCTTCCCTGCCCCGCCTAGAAGCCCACAGACCAACATGGAAGCAGGAGCCCAGCAGCAGCTTGAGATTATACAAGACTGAGAACCCAAATAACAGGACGCCATGTTGTCGCCACCACTCTGCAGGCATGGATTCTGTATGGAGGAGGCGTGGTTTCATCTCTCCGCTGCACTAAGAATGAGGAAATGAACTGAAATTGAGACAAAAGTGCTGCAATTTCAGACAAAAAATACGGACATGTTGTGCAAAGGCCTTAAAACCGAATGACTTGAATTTAAACCAGCACTTGAATCGAATTCGACTTGGATGCCAACGCTGAGGACTCAGCTGGGACTGGAGGCCGGTGACCGACCCCGCCGAGGCCGGTGACCGACCCCGCCGAGGCCGGTGACCGACCCCGCCGAGGCCGGTGACCGACCCCGTCGAGGCCGGTGGCCGACCCCGTCGAGGCCGGTGGCCGACCCCGCCGAGGCCGGTGGCCGACCCCGCCGAGGCCGGTGGCCGACCCCGCCGAGGCCGGTGGCCGACCCCGTCGAGGCCGGTGACCGTTACCGTCGAGGCCGGGGCGACTTGGAGAAAAAGTAAATCCCTGCCTGCGGAGCTGCAGAATCAACATGGCGACCTGAGAGAGCAGATTCGCTGTCGTCTTGTATTCTCTCCCCCGCCGCTCTGAGCCAAGCCAGGCTTCACGTAGTACCTGACGTGGGGGCGGAGCTAAAAGAGGCCGCAGGCACCGCCCTGAGGTGGCTGGCCCCTCCCCCAGAGGCCGGACGGACCACCGTAAAGAACCGGGGAGCCGAGCCCAGGATCAGAGGAGGCCCCGCCCCCGCGCCCCTGCCGGGGCGGGGAGGGGCGGCGAACAGGCCGAGCCGGGCCGGAGGGGGGTGTGTGGAGGCAGGATGTGACCGGTCGGCCTTCACCTCTGTGGGACAGAGACGGGCGGTTGAGCGGTTATGCTGGAAACTTCATGTGCCTGACATTCAGAGCTGGAGGTGAGAAAGTGGCGGCTGGGCGGGCGAGTTAACTCTGCCCCCCCCCCCCCCATGTTCCTGAGGTGCAGCTCAGTGGAAACACCTGAGATATTCTCTCTGTTCCAACAACTCATCCTATGTTAATAAGGTTTGGCAATAAGTTCGCTAGTTAGCTACTGCAGAATGCCAGAAACTGTAGGTGTAACTTTAATTTACGCTGTACGTCAACCCCTTACCGTCCCACCGGCCGCCGGCAGGCCAGGCCGACTTCCTGTCTTTCAGAGGCTGATAATGAAGATAATGTTATCATATGAAACCAGATATGAAACCAGCACGTCATGTCTGGTTGTTGACAAGGCGGCAAAATATCACTGCAAAGTTTGGCTGAAATTTGGCAAGAGAAAGACTAGCATGTCTGTTTCCAGTGGGTCCCTTGACCTCTGACCTCCAGCCGTGTGAATGAAAATGGGTTCTCTCCCCTTTGCAGACACGCCCACCTTCTGCTAATCCCATGCAGTTTGGGCCCCAAAGCCTGCAGTCCACATGTGTTCTTGTGGCCTGTTGTAAAATGGTGTGTGTGTGCAGACTGGGGCCTAAACAGTCTTGGAGCTGCATCAGTTGGCTTTGACTGGAAAGCTGAGACTCTTGTGGATTCAATGAGCCACATTTGATTCCTGTGTGATGATGTTGGCCCCCATAGCAGCCATTTCACTGCAGCCAGAGACTTTTGTCCAACTGGACGTGGCTGGAGAAAATGACCTCTGGTGACCTCTAGGAGAATCACAGCCTCATCAGACTTTACACACACAAACTAGAGAGCGAGGCCGTTCAGAGGAGCTCTGCTTCTCCAGCTGGACTGACAGTGAGGGCCAGTTTCTGACATGTTTACTCAACACAACGCTCAACATCCAGTCACTAAAAAAAACTAAATATTACAGAGAATCTGCAAATACCAAAAGTTTTTGACACCAACTCAAAGCCTGAATGTTTCTGTGGTGTTCCTCAGGGTCTTGGTGTCCTGATGTGGGATTCTGGAGGATTTTTGACCATTTTAATTAATTCTCCAGGGGTCAAAAATGGTAAAATTTTGCACCAAATCTGTGTAAACAAATGGAATCAAAATAAAAATTGCTGCAACAACTTATGACCCATAACTGAACATGGGAGTGGCCTCATATCCTTCTATTACACTCATCATTACATCCCTTATACACTCTAAATAACAAACACAATGTTAGGACACACAGAGCTGAGCTACGGCTCAAATGAATCTGCAGCTTCCCAGCTCTCAGGTGATGTTTACAGGTGGGTCTGAGAAATGGCCAGAACGGTGGGGGCTAAATGTTGGACACTTTGGAAATGTCTTTTTAAGCTCATACTCTCACGATGTTCTGCCGTATCTGAAAAGGTTCCACTGTTCTAGAGCTCTGTTCTCACCTGCAGCGCCGGGCGCCGGGACTCTGGGCTTCGCCGCGGAGGAGGCGGCGGTTTGAGACGTTGTTGAGGAAGTCTGGCTCGGGTGGAGTTTAGAGGAGGAGAGTAAGGAGGAGGAGGAAGAGACAGAGGAGGAGGAGGAGGAAGAGGAAGAAGAAGAGGAGGGCTGGGCGGGACCTCGCAGATGCCTGACGGGTCCGACCCGGCCCGTCAGATAGGCGGCGAGGCGGTTTGCCGGGTGAAGCGCCCCCATCCCACCCAGCTGGATCTTAGCCAGAGGATAGAGCTTCCCGTTCACCTGAGAAACAGGCTGCAGTGAGCATCATCATCATCATCATCATCATCATCATCATCACATCAAACTGATCAGGGTCTGACTGACACACACGTCTGCAGGCCAGTTTACTAGAAGATTAATCAACACTAATCCTCCTGAAGTCAGCTGACATGATGAGGTCTGCACACGGAGCCTACATTACGCTCTTATTCTTATTACAGCCTTATTAAACTTATTACTTATTACTGCAGAGGTACTTTGACAAATTACGCTCAAAATGTAAAGGCTCAATTAATTGTTTTGAGAACGACTTTTTCCTCCTTTTTTATTGGTGCTGTCACTCTTTAGCCTGTAACTCTGTGACCTGCACACGTCCCTCAGGAATGATGAATATGTTTGTGTTTCCTGCCAGTAAAGCCACTTCAGCTGAACTGAGAATATCAATGTACCGCATGTCAAAAAATACAAATTTAAATACGGTGCATTTTTTGTATTGCATGGTCCAAATGTTTGTTTTTAATATTCTGAGAGCAGGTGTGACATGAGACATGAACTCAAAGCGTACCTGAACCACGTTCTCGCTGTCGCCGCGCTGCCGCCTGCGGGCCGACAGGAAGCCGGCGGGGGAGATCCCCGTCAGGAAAGGCAGACCCATGCTGATCATCTTCATCTTCTCGGCTCGCTCCTCCTCCTTCTGTCCTCGCTTCTCTCCGTCCTCCTCCCTCTCCGCACACTCCTCTTCTATCTGTCTCTGCCAGTCGTCCAGACCTTCGTCGTCCTCCTCCACCTCCCTCTGCCAGTCTTCTAAACACTGCTCCTCCTCTTCCTCCTCCTCCTCCTCCATCACCTCCCTCTGCCAGTCCTCCAGACCCTCCTCCTCCTCCTCCTCCTCCTCCTCCTCCTCCTCCTCCTCCTCCTGCTGCTGCTGTGGTCTTGCAGGCCTCGAGGTGTTTGCCGGGTCCGGTCTGGGTTCAGAGATGCGGACCTTGTAGTGGACGCAGCGGCCGCCTCCGTCCTCCTCGGTGGCGCGGCTCAGCGGCGTGATGAGGTAGCTCTGGATCCACAGCGGCTTGTCCAGCTGGTCGCTGGCCATCGCCACGCAGACCTTCTGCAGGACGTCGTTCCGCTCGGCTTCGCTCGGCCACTGGCACTCCGCCACGATCGTCAGGCGCTTTGACGGCATCGGTTCGGGTTCCACCGCCGGGCATTGTGCTGACGGCGGAGCGGTCGGCGCCAACTGATGAGGCTCGGCTACAGCGAGAAGAGAAAAACACAACCGAATCACTGCTGCAGCACATTTATATTTAAAATGTCATCTATAGGCTCAATGGATGAAATTCAACTTGGCTGGCAAAAAACAAAGGAAGGAAGGAAGGAAGGAAGGAAGGATAGAATGAAACAAGGAAGGACAGAAGGAAGGAAGGAAACAAGGCAGGCAGTGGAGAGGAGTGAGTGTGTGTTGAACCCTGAGCTCTTGCCCCACCTGCTGGGCTGGAGGATTTGATCTTGCTCTTCTTCAGTGACGGCTCTTTCCTCCTGGCAGCTTTCGGCTGGCCACGCCCCTCCTGGAAAAACAAACAAACAAAACAAAACAAAACAACATGAAGCCTCTTCAGTCAGTGGGAAAGCTCAGCCGACAGTCACTTCATCCACATTTAGTTCCAGGATTTGGGGGTTTCACCTTGTGGCTGAGCCGCGGCGTCTTCCTGCTGCCGTAGGCTCTGACCCGGGCACAGCTGCTCCCCTCGCCGCCGCCCTCCTGACGCCGCAAACAGGAAACAAACAGGAAACAAACAGGAAACAAACAGGGCGTCAGCTGTTTCATGATTCATTTATTCGTTTAAATTTGGTTTTATTTTTCCGCTGTGAGCGCGCAGCGAGGCGAGGCTCCGTCACAGGTCCGGCTCAGGAGGCCAAACTACAACTGAACACGAGTTCCGGGAACTTTTAGGAGGCGCTGCTGCTGTCCGCCTTGATTGGTCCAAGCGTTGCCATGACAACACATCTGTAAACATGAGCTCTGCTGCACGTCCTGATGAGGATTTGTGGAGAGTAAAGTTCACAGTTTGACAGACAACGCGCTGCCGCCGCCGTCCCGGGACAGCTGGCGGGATGCGACAAGAACCCTCTTCAGTCTGTGGGACGCCCCCTGATGGCCAGGAGGAAAACGCTCGTGTGTGAAAACCCTCAGAGGCTGAAATATTCTGTCCAAAAAGCTGACGCATCATAGCGGCTGTGATCTGGCTTAATTTTAATTTAATGCTTTTAACTGAACGCTTCAATTCAGTGAAACTTGACTCGGCTGTTAAAAATGAAAAAGTGAGTTTAAACCTTTCTCGAGTTGAACAGAGCCTGGTGTCAAACAGAGGAACAAAATGAGGCAGGATGACAAAAAAGAGGAAGACAAGAGTTTCAGAGGAACCTCCTGCTCTTTACGGTCGGCTGTGCCTCGGATGGTTTTTTCAAGTTTTCCGGTCGCACTCGACACAGGACGTTTAACTTAAAAGAAATATATTTTCCACTGATCCGACTCTCTGCAAAGAGCAGCTGCCTCTTGTTTGCCTTGAAGACCCACGCAGTTTTTTGTCTGACTGATATGGAGGCTTATATTGACATGACATTAGATTTGGTCCATGCCGCCGGGCCCCGCCTCCTGCGTTTCTGCTTCACTTCATGAATTACTGCCTTTCCCAGAATGCAGCTGGACCTACAGCTCCTCAGAGGCGTGACCGAGGAGGAGAGAGGCCGGCAGGGACTTTCACTTTGTGCTGTGATGATTCAGGCCGGATCCAGATCCAACATGTCTGGGTTTGTTTCTGTTTTTCTGCCGAGTTTCAGTAAAACTGAGCCTCTTCTGGTCAAAGTCAGTGTCAGTGTTGGGTAAAGAGCGTGCACCATGTACCAGGGCTCAGTCCCGATCGCAGCGACCGGGGTTCGAATCCGACCTCCGGTCCTTTGCTGCACGTCATCCCCTCTCTTCCCCCCGCCTTTCCTGTCTATCTCTAATGTGACTGTCAAATAAAGCAGAAATGCCAAAAAAATTATCTTCAGTCAGTCTCAGTTTAGACGTCTGTGTTACTCTGCTGTTAGACCTCTGCTGGTTTGTGCAGACTGAGCTGTGTGTGTGTGTGTGTGTGTGTGTGTGTGTGTCAGATGCTGGCGTCCTCACCGAGGCCCAGGGCAGGCAGGCGGGCTCTGGAGCGTGGACCGGCTCCAGGTCTGCGTCGGCGGCGTCTTTCCTCCACAGGGTCCGGACCCGCTCGGCCGGCTGGGACACGCTGTCCGCCTCCTTCAGGACTGCAGGACAAACACAACCAGAACCACAATCACAAAACACCGGTAACACAGGACCGGGCCGTGTTTGGATATGATATTGAGATTCTGGATGGTGCCATTTGGTGACTGCATTACGGCACAGTGATTAGACTGCCTGGCCATCAAATCCACATGATTAAAAATCTGTGCGTTAGCTCGTTCATCCTTACAATATCATGACGATACTGATATCGAGGTATTACGTCAAAATTACTGTGATATTTGATTTTTTCCACATCACCTGGCCCTGGTAACACACATATTCCACAGGTGTGTAAGTATAACTAGGGTGGTATGAACCTTGACACTGAGGCACAGGTGGCACCAAAATTAATAAAAGTAAAGAAAACTAGGTGTGAAAAAACATTCTCATCAAGTGAAATAAAAACAAAAACGAGACGTGAAACTGTATTGTGTATTTACAAAATTAGCTAAAAAAAAAAAAAAAAAAGTAAAATTATGTGGAAAATGTCTTTACTTGTGGTCTACGTTAAGTTTATCTGGTTGTTCATCTGTTATGATGTTTTGTTGAGTTTTTATTATGAAATATTTCCTCCCACCTTTTCACCGCTGACAAATATTACAAAAAAAGAATAAAGCTAACGCTGAAACTAATAAACACTAAACGAAAACTAAGCATAAAAAAAATGAAAAAGAACTGGCGAACCCGTGCTAAAAACAAATTAAAACTAAACTGAAAACAAAGAGTCAAAAACGCTGAAGTGGGCTGGACCTGAGCGCTGCAGGTACTCACTGTAGGCCATCTTCATCCTCTTCTTCCTCCTCCTCTTCCTGCCGGCGGCCTGGTCGGAGGGGCTGGAGTCGGGCCCGTCCAGGTTCTTCAGCAGCACCACCTTCTGTTTGAGGCAGCCGCAGCCGAACATGCAGTGGGCGCGGCCGCAGTGCGAGGGCCGGCCGGGCTGGGCCAGGCTGGAGCACACGCAGCCCAGCCGGCAGAAGTCGTTCAGGCAGGGCGGAGCTCGCCGCTTGATCATCTGGATGGGAGCCGTGGGATTCTCGCACACGAAGCCCTGCACGGGAAACGGCGAGACGAACAGGCCCGTCAGCCACAGGGATCGACTGACCGCCGCCCTGAGACCTCCGGCCTTTGGATGGGCAGACTTTCAGCAATCAAACGGTATAATATGAACGTACCACTAGAGGGACACGGGCCCCCATGTGAGAACCACTGCTGTATGTAATATAAAACTCATAAACTCAGTGGTTATGTTATGGAAAGACAAATTGTACATTAATAAAAATGAGAAAGCGAATGTGCCAGGTAAACAAACGCCTCTGACAGCAGCAGCTCCTCAGTATTTTCTTACCATTAAGGTGAAGAGTGAGGTCAGGGCGATGGCGGCCCTCTCCTCGGTGATGCAGGTCCTCGGCCGGCCCTCCCACACCACGCCGTCCTCCAGGTCCCTCTGCTTCAGCAGGGCCTTGGTCACCAGGGGTCTGGTGTCCCTGCCGTCGTCGTCGGCGTTCCCCAGCTCCGAGTCCGACTCCAGGGGCGCCATGTCCCCCGAAATCCCCGGCGGGGCGCTCCTGAACGCAGACGGACTCAGGCTTTTCCTTTTCAGTCTCTTTTTCCTCTTTGGACTGCAGGTGATGGGCGCTGTGTGATCAAATGTATCCGAGTGGATTTTGAAATGTTTCTTCTTTGACCGTGGAGGTGATTCGGTGATGGGTGCCGTGTGCTCTGACAGGGGGGTGACTGGCCTGGTTTTGCCGGCCTTCACGGGAGACGAGGACGGGGATGTCTGCTGTTCAGGGGCGGCTGCTGAAATGTCTGTATGTGTTGAAATCGCAGCTGACAGTTTGAGTTTGTTCTGCTTAGAACCCACCACTCTCTGCTTCGTATGTGTTTTCCTTGACTTTTTCAGCTCCATGGGGGGAAATTTGGGTCTCTTAGAGGGGGGCACAAAGCCTGAAATGAGGGCGGAGGTGGGGGAGGTTGATGTTTGTTTCCTAAGAATGCTGTCGAGGGTGCGGACGTAACTGGTGCTCCTGGTGGGAAGCTCGTACGCCACCGGCTCCGCCACCGCTGCCGCCTGGGAGAAGCTGGCGGCGCGCTCGTCGATCAGCTTGCCCTCATTTTCCAGATATTCGTCCAGCATGTCGCTGCAGAACGCCGACAAGTTCCTCTTGGGGACATCTGAGTTGGTGGCAACTTTACGACATAACACACGACAAAACAACACACACAACACAACACACACACAACACAGGTTAGGTGAGGGAAAACATGAACTTTACCTTCGATGTTTCAGGAGGAACTGGATCAAAGAAGGCTGGAGCAAAGGGAAGAACAGGCCAAGGACAGTCCTACCACAACAAAGACTTTACAGAAGGTTGGAAATACAACAGCCGTCTTTCCACTGCAGTGCCACTGTGAGGAACGGCTGTCTGACCAGGGAGTTGTAACTGATTGATTTTTATACGGTCAACCATCAAATTTTGTGCTTGTTCTATGTTTTTGAATCTAAAAAAAGTCCTCATTCTGTTCTGGCACTTGAGTCTAAATGGGTCTCGCCCACAGCAGCTCCAACAATGTTATTCAGTTTATCAACACATGTACCATCTGAAAAGTGTTCAACAAATGCAAACATAGGGCAAAAAAAAGTTGTCAAAAAAGTTGTCAAAAAAAAAATTTCTGCAATCTGGAAAAACTTTCTGCAAATACCCAAGCTGTTCTTCCTGCCCGACTCTTACCCACCTGGCCTGGCAAAGCTAACAGCAGCATCACACATGGCTTTGCACATCTTAAGAACGTAGTTTACATCGTGTGAATTAAAGACGGATTATCTCAAATCTCAAAGCATATTCTGACCATTCCGTGTACTAAATAAATGTTCTGGTGCTCTGAAAACAATATTGCTCTGCTACTGACTGAATAAACATGATATGTTAACAGAAACAGGAACAGAGCTAGTCTGTATGCACAGGGCTTTATTGCTCACCCCTTGAAACACAGATGTGAAGTTGCATTATCTTCTACATGTCATGTATCCACTGAGGATGAGTTGGGTGGTTCTGGCGTGGTTCCTTGGGCCCGGGATGGCCCTGCTGGTTTCTCTTGTGATGAAGCAGCCACTGCCGCCGAGCCCTCATCCTGAGGAACCACGCCAGAACCACCCAACTCGTCCTCAGTGGAAATGTCTGGCGAGGATACAGAGGCCATGGCTTCTGGAAATTCGGGACTTTTTTACTTGCCATGAGTTTCTGAAGGGCTCGGATGTTCACCGACTTCATGCGTGTACGTTGAGTTAAGTGAGCCTAAGCGTCGTCAACACACCGGGAAGGAGAGCTGCTCGTTCCCAGGGAGATTTACAACACGGAAGTGAACAGAGCGCTACGTGCGTCTTCTGCACCAAATATTTTACGGATATTCGCAGATTTTATTAAGAAGAAATCACCCTGAAAACTTTTTATAACCATCTTTATTCTCTATTGGACCCATTACCAGCCAGATTGGGTGGAAAAGGACAAAAACACCTGGAATTTTTTTTTTGTTTGTTTTTTGTTTTTTTCCGCAATCTTGAAAATTTTTCTGCAAATTGCAGGATGCAGGTGGGTATTTCGAGCCCTGAAACAGTATTTAGAGTTGTGAGTAAAATCAATACATATTATTAAGCTATAGGTCTCTGGTTACAATGAAGTTGGCCCAGCTAGCGGTGTGATATGGAAAGCATCACCACAGTGGAAACAGCTTTGCTCAGTCTAACTGCTTGTTTGAAGCTACGTGTGCAATAATCAATATTACATGTATCGATAACTTCCTACCTTCAGGTTTAGAGGAGGCAGGAGTTGACGAAGGCTCAGATGGAGCGAACTTATCTCTCCAGCCTTTAATCTGTGTGACGTCAGTCGTCTTCCCTGTCCTCGACACAAACGCAGCAGAAACACCTGCAACATGAACAGGCCAGATCAAACTCTATGCTGACGACTTCGTTTTAACATCTTCAGTTTTCACACACAATCAAGTATTACATCACCAAGTTCAGACATTTGTGCTTCAGCTAACATGAATGGCTTCATGACGATAAGACACTGCAAAAAATAACAAAAAAACAACATAATGAAAACAAGGTGTGAAAAAAAAAATTTTTTTTTCATTAACTGAAATAAAAACGAGACTTTACAAAAAAAAGTAACTAATTTAAACTCAAATTATGGAGAAAATGTCTTTAGTTTTCATCTCTATCAGTTTATTAGGTTGTTTTCTGTCGTCAGTGAAAATCTGTTTGTGAAAGTCTGATCTTTAGTTGAGTTTTTATTGCACAAAACCTTTTCTGACCTTTTTGAATCTTGACAAAACAAGACTAAAACTTACTATGAAACTAAGACTAAAACTAAGCATTTTCACAAAATAAAACTAAAACTTTAGTTCAACTCCACATGATCCACTGTGTGAATCAGACAGCTTCACAGTTGCTTTATTTTTTCACTTTGACAGAGCCAGGCTAACGAATCCCATAGACGTCAAGTCTTTATGCTAAGCTAACAGGAAATGCTACCCATAGGAGCTGAACCACTGGATGTCCAGAGTCTGTCCAACAGATGTTGGTGCCCAACATCTGGTCTCAGTCTGGGGAAGTCAGGAAAAGGGAAAAGGGGATTTTGGCCAAAATGGAGTATTTTCTTTAAGTGTGAACTAATCACATAAAGTTAGTGAAGGGTTCATTTGTGAACAACAGGAATTCATGATACATCTTGCATTAAGTCATGCATTAAAATATCATGAGGCATGCATTACTTAAGCATATGATTTGTACCCTTATTGTTAAGTGTTACCACTCAAAACATAAATAGATGTTTTTCTTAAAAATTTCAGCTTCATGACAAATTCTATATGACTTATCAAATGCTGGCTAAGTGGTGGGTGGGTCAGTCTGAGGGTGCTAACTTTGTGGCGGTGCCAGCGTGTCGGCGAGCGGCTCCAGAGAGACTCCAGGCGGAGGGATCGGTAGGCGGACGCCCAGATACTGCAGGTCGATGGAGAGCATCGGATCCAGCAGGTTCATCTTCAGTCCAACTGTGGGTTTTTTTGGTTGTGGATGTTTTTTTTTTTGTTGTTTTTTTTTTTTAGAAAATGGACAGAAAAAGATGTCAGTGCATAAAATTGTGGGAAACAGCATTCATTTAAAATAAAGGTGGATTCATAGAACAGAACAAAATTCAGCCAGTTATTCAAGTATTGAACATCTCCATCATTTGGCAGAGTGTACCTTCCTGCAGGACGGGGTGGATGACCTGTCTGTGTTTCATCATCTTCATGTCTCTCAGAAGAACCTTCTCAAAGGCCGCTATCCTCTCCTCCAGGCTCTCCGGAGCTTCAACTGGGAGAAAACAGCTTCTTAAGACCCATTTTTAAGCCTTTCTATCACAACACATCCTCCACTGAACAACAGCTAGGTCTCTAATAATCCTGCTACAGCCAGATATGAGAACATCCGTGCTGCCCACCGTTCTTGGCTGCCTCGGTGTGTTGCTGTGGTTCTGCGACAGAAGGCCTCTGAGGTTGTGCGGTGACCCCCGTGCCTTCAGAGGAGTCCCCGAGGTGCAGCCTGAGGGCTTCCTGAAATGTGATTTTTTGATTTTAATTCTCACTGTGCACCTCAGGAGTAAAATGCCTTAAATTAATCTTCATAAAATTACATTGGAATCACAGATAAAATAGAACAACATGAAGAGAAGGTTTTTATTTGCAGTCCCAAAAAACAAAACAAAACAAAAAAAACAGTGGAACATGCAGTCTTGTCTCGCCCTGCCCTGTGTTTTTTTATTTTTATTTTTTTTGCGATTATTGTATTTGTATGTAATTAGTGCTTGAGGCCTTCTTGGCCTGTTAGTGGAACTGTCATGGGCCAATTAATTGCATTTTTTGGATAAACCCGGCATTAGTAATCTTCTGAAGAAACAGAAATTAAAATTGTGTTTCTTCTTTAGAAACACAATTTTAATTTCTGAATCCTATTTTTCTTTTAAAGAGCAAATTGCAGGTTAGGGTTTTTACAAAAGTTATACTTAACCTTGTGTGAAAATGACCGTGTGAAAAGTTAATGCAGGATTTAATATATTTTACAGGACATAAGGGCATGTATTCAGAGGAAAAAGTAGCCGTTTTTAGCAAAGCTCCCTAAAGTCATATGACCCTCCTGTTCACACTGTACACCCACGACTGCAACCCCCGACATGGAGAGAACTCTATTGTGAAGTTCGCAGATGACACCACCATCATCGGCCGGATCTCCAACAATGATGAGTTTTCATATCGGGAGGAAATCAACCATCTTGCAGAAAACAACCTTCTGCTCAACGTCAGCAAAACCAAAGAGCTGATAGTTGATTTCAGAAAAAAGGAGGCAAAGACACACAACCCTGTCTACATCAATGGAGCTGAGGTGGAGCAAGTGAGCAGTTTTAAGTTCCTGGGAATCAACATAACAGAGAACGTGACATGGACTTCACATATCTCTGCCCTGGTTAAAAAAGCTCAGAAACGGCTGTATTTCTTAAGGAAACTTAAGAAAGCAAAATTCCCACGCCAAGTTCTTGTCAGCTTCTACAAAGGAGCGATTGAAAGCATCCTGACTGGAAACATCACAAACCCTGGTCTGTTCCTGGTCTCTTTGACGCCTAACAGGCTCGTAATTATAAGGCTGTACTCCGTCATATTGATATGAATCAATGTCAGTGTCAACTAGCACTAAGATCCATTATTTTCCTCATGTTCAAATTTACCACACTCCCTCTTCCTACGTCACTTCCAGTTTAGCTTTTTCAGATGCGGAAGTAAAATTCTCTCACAAAAACAACTCCAGAGGTCACTGGAGTGTGTGTGTGTGTGTGTGTATATATATATATATATATATATATATATATATATATATATATATATATATATATATAATTTTCCTACACATTGATTCACTGGGGTCTCCAACCTGCAATCTGCTCTTTAATGCTAGGAAATAGCTTGTTGCTGCCATCTTCTCGTCTAAGGTTCTGAATGTGTTTTGGGGATATTACTGATATTATTTACATGAACGCCTCTGCTCTCTTCGTTCATTTGTTGAATGCTGTCTATCTCTGAGCATTAAGATTCATAACCAGCAGTAAACCCCTCACACAACCCTGCACTTTGTACTTTGGTCAACTGGTCATCACTGTTCATCCACAGATTTTTGCATTGGGTTGATTTACTTTTCAAATCTGTCCTTGGACCGCTGTCAGTTTATTGATCCTGTTTGTCACTTTAACAGTTCTGTCATTGCCTACACTCCCAGGACGTCATGACTCTTATTGGCCCCTCAGTCCGCAGAGCTCTGCCCCCTTAACCTGGAACCGTACTGAATGACCTGTTTGTCCTGTAACTTAGTGCTGTATTGGTGCATTTTTCTCGGACAGGTATTTCTAGAGAATCAGACCCCTGTCTCAATCTGTATGAATAAATGGTAGAAAAAAAATATATACTAGAGCAGGGCTTCTCAAAGTCTGGACCCAGCCCATTCTTTCTGTTATCAATGAAGCGTGAAGTTTTCTGCTTTGTCAGTTGTTGCTACAGAGTTCACAAATTACCGTTATAACTGAGAATTTGCTTTGAAGGTGATGTGGAGCTTTTGTTGCACTTACAGGAATTTAATGAATAATGTTATCTTGACTTCACCTGGCTCACCGTCTCTCCTACATTCTGCTTAGTGTGTGTGTGTGTGTGTGTGTGTGTGTGTGTGTGTAGGAACAATTAGCCTTCTGGTATGCAATGCATTTCTCCTATGAGGCTCTAATGTGTTTTGACTGTCGCCTTAACTGTACTGAAGTTGAACAGATGTTGCTTTAAAGCTGCACAAATGTTTCTTATTAAATGTTTCTTTTTTTTTTTCTTTTTTTTTTTTTTTTTGGTTCCAGGCCTCTGACCTTGAATAAATATCAAATGCGGACCTCTGAGTAGTAAGTGTGAAAACTCCTGAACTACAATCACAGTAAATGCTAGCTAATTAGCATGGCGTGTTGTGGATTGCACTGCATCAACACACCATTCATTGCACTAGTGATGCCAACAGTTTGAAGTTTACCTTTGATGTGAAGGAAATAAATAACTGTTCCTCCACTTCCTCAAGGTTGGCTTGCATGCTAATGTCGGAGAAGTGGCCCCTCTTAAGAGCCTTATCCATCGGAGGTCTTCCCCGCCTTGATTTCTTCTTGCATTTCTGGGGCTTGTTAGCTGGGGATGGCGTTATCTGCGGACAGGGCCCCTGTGCACTGGGTGCTACTGTGCTAAAAGGTGGGCAGGAAGGCGGCGCTGCCTCTGTGTTTGAAAAATCCACCTCCATTCCAAGATCGTCATCAGTAGAAAAAAAGTGCACAAGGTCTGCAATCGAAGGAGTGGGGGACAATGCATCTCCATCTAACGAGGAAAAGGTTGGAGACAGTGACAGCTGCAGTGCAAGGGGAGACAATTCTGCCGGAAAGGGAAGCGACTGGTCGTTCTCTTGAAATGATGTGGCTGCATCAGTGGGAAGAGAAGATGTGGTGGTGGCAAGAGCCTGTGAGCCTGAGTGGGAGGGAGACTGTGAAGGCAACAAAGGTGCAGTAGGGGATGATAATGGAGGAGGCTGTGGTGGGGGCTGAATAAATGTGGTTCCAAATGGGTCAGGTAGAGGTAACACTGTATGCCATTTAAAGACAGATGCAGCATCTTCACTCTGTGGTACAACTTTTGAAGTGAGTCCTGAGGGTGCAGGACTAAGCTCTAATGCTAAAGAGGCGGGGAGGGGGGGTAAGGACTCGGGTGAGCTTGCAGGTGACAAAGGCTCAAAGCCAAAGGATGAACATTCAGAGTCAGGTAGCAAAGAGGCAGGCTTAATGTTGGATGGTGTTGATGGTAGTGTGGCAGACTCTGTAAAGGTTGGTGTCTGGGGGCTGTCAGGGACAGGTAACACTGTGTTGAGGGCTGCTGACACCACAGGAGATGCAGAAGAGGTAGTAAGAGCTGTGGACATTGTAGATATAGTTGTCCCAGAGGTATAAAATGGCTCATGTGGATTGGTTAACACTGGTGCACCATCTGACTCCAAGGCCTGGCTTTCAGCAACGTCAACTGAGGCCAAGCAATCAGTTCTTAAGCCCTCATGATCTGTAGTGGCAACTGTAGCTTGACATGAAGGACTGGGAGCCTGGTGGCCTGTTTCAGCTGCTTGACGAGTAACAGTCATGATCTTTCCAGCTGGATGAAGATGTGAACCAGTGCAACCAGACACTTGGCTGCAAGGTTCGGCGATCTTACTGCCAATATCAGCTGAAGGATCAGCTGGTTTGTCAGTGTGGTCAGGAAGTGGAGTGGCAGTAGCAGAAGGTGCAGTAGAATGAGAAATGTCTAATGGGGATTCAGTCAGGGCTACTGTATGAGACTTTGGCTCGGTCTTGACCTGCCTTGGTTTCGGTCGATGCTGCTTCAGAAACAGAGCGAGGGCTGGCAGAGGCAAGGGCGCAGGCCGTTTGTGTGGCTTTGCATTCTCCTCAGGTTTAGCTACAAGTTTACTTTTACAGTTAGAGTCTGCAGAGTTTAGAGACACTGCTGAAGCAGAAACACGTGCAGTGGATGACGTATCCCTGACCGCAGTGCAGTCTGTCAATACAGTACCCTTACAGTTCAGTTTACCTACAAGGTGTTTGTCCTCTTTTGAAGACTTCAAGGCATTTTTCTTCATTGTGTTTTCAGTTGTCTTTGCAGATGAGGTTTCAGAATGCTTTTTGAGAGACAAGCTGTCATCAGTGGCATCTCTGCCTTTGACAGCAGTGTCCTTAGTGTCAGTTTGTTCATTTTTGCAAGTAGTGCTGTTATTGATGCGCAGCTGCTCCAAGTTGCATCTTTTCAGGGAAACATGAGCCTCCCGGATCAGTTCAGAAAATAACTTCTGAGCAGGACGTGTATTGCTGCTGAGGAAAAGAATAATTAACACATTAATGATATCAATAATACCGAATGCATTTGTCAAGCGTGTCATATCATGCACCACAATGAACCAGGCAATTGTATCCACTTGGAATAAGTACACACTACATGAATATGTTCACAGGAACAACACTGTCTAATATTTAAACGCTATACCCACAATTACCAATCAATACCTAATTTCATGTATTGTCTAATCCTTGGTCTCAAACATAGATATCAAACTGTAAAGACACACAGATTTAAAGCTTATATGACATCTGAGATACGTTCTAGTTGGTATGAAAGAGATTAACAGTCATAGTGTCCGAACGTCACGGAAGATATTCAAGTTTTAAGATTTAGTTTTAGTTATGACCAATACTGAGATTGTCCATATACTACTGCCATGCCATGTCTGCCAATGTGTGTGTCCACAAGGTCTTTGGTCTTAAATCACAGCCATTTCAAATATCTGAGGTACTCTTCACAGTACTCTACCAGGTAATTCATGGTGATACCAGTTTCGAAGTGGATGTACATCATTAATTTTCAGGCCATACACAACTTGAAGAAAAGGTTTAAGTAAAACAGAGCAATATTAGACAAACAGTTGGAGTCCTGCAAAATGTTTTTCACTGTCTAGACAACATTAAATACTGGATGGTGTGGGACTTCCTGAAACTAAATGAAAACAAAACTGAAGTAATTATATTTGGCCCTCCTAGCACTGTACGAGCCTAAGCGACACACTTGGTGTCTGATCTGCAAATTTGTACAATGTGGCTAAATATCTTGGTGTTTTCTTCAACACGTTCTTGACTTTTAATAACCAAGTCAGTGGCGCTGTGAAGGGCTGGTCATCTTTGAACCACAGCTAAACTAAAGCCATTTTTATCTCATAAGGACCTGGAAATGCTTTTCCATAAAGTGTAAATCAATTAACCAGTCAAAAAACACATTGAGCTGCACAGCTTTGATACACTGCAATCAGATCCCACCATGTTAATGTTGATTTCTCTGAAATATGCTGATGGATAATCATAAGATAGTGGTCTTCCATTTTGTACTTCCTTCGAGTGTTGATGTTTGATATACAGAGTTGAAAGAACAGCCCTTTTTTCCCTTTCAAATAGTGATGCTCTTACCGAGAAGTTTCCCCCATGGATTTGGCAGGTGACTCGTCTTTGTTTGGGCTGGAGGTCTTCTGGTCTTCTGGAGTTGACACTTTCTGCTCTGCTACTTTCAAGCTTCTAGGTTTATGATTTGCAAGCAGAGACTTCAAGTTCTTTTTCACAGGATGCTGCTCATCGGTAGTTACACCTCCCTCTTTGCGCGAGTCTTTGCCAGTGATCGATTTGAGCTTCAGCAACAACGAACTGGATCCATCCTCCTTAAGTCCTTTAGCAAATGGGTTGTAGTCAACTTTCAGCTGAGCAAACCGCGAGTTCTGGTAAGCTGTCACTGCCATGAACTCAGTCTGGGGGAACGTGAATGTTACAACATGAGGCCCGTTAAGCTTTATGTCTTTAGCAGCTTTGTCAGACTGGATCACATGCAGTCGCGGCAAGTAGCGATGCAGCACGTGCAAGACGATGTTCCCCTCTTGGTTGGAGATGTCGTTGGTGAGCCTGAGTTTGTAAAACGACACTGGATTCTGCATCCAGCACTCCCCTGTTGACGGTGACTCAGGATGAGCAAATGTCTGATTCTTCACATGACGGTCTGCCCTCCCAGCAACTTGCCAGTTTTGACCAGTCCACTTGTAGCGACTGTTGTCTACAGGTTGTATGTCCATAATGAGAGAGTACTGCTTGGTTGGTTCCAAGCCAGAGATGCGAAAACGGCAGTAGGGAAACATCCTGCTGCCTTGTTTAGTCAGGATCATCTCAGTTCTGCATCTGAAGAACTCGTTCCACATGCTGTTGTTGTCCAAGGTCACTTTGATGCCTTTGCAGACGCTATCTGGTGACAGATTGTCCGACTGAGAATTCAAACTGGCAGCATGCTTCACTGTGGGGAGTGCAGACACTTTGAGGACTTCCTTTGAGTAAGTGTTGGGTTTTACCATCTTGTCTGTTTCTTCGTCACTGGCAAAGCCACCTTGTTCTAAGCCCCCTTCACTTGCTTTGCCTGGTTTTAAGGCGGCAAAGCGAGCAGCTGGAGGGGCAGCTGCAGGTGCCGCTGTCGGGGCAGTCGCCCCTTCTTGATGAAACACCATGCCTTTCTGCTTCTTCTTAGAAGCCATGAACGAGTCACGGACATTAAAAGGGCAGGAGGGCCCCACTTGGCATTCGATGGTTCAAGTCAGCATCCTGAAAGAAAAAGAGACTGTTATACACGATTATAAAACTCGCATATACAACTTATTGTATAGTCTTGCATGTGAAAAAAAAAAAACAAATCAAGACCAGAATGTCACATTTTTACTAAGACAATGGAAAAATAAGTCTTGTTATTGAGAGGAATTACTCTCTTGCTTTTTGCTGCCACTATCCCAGTCACTTTGAGAATGTGTAGTCCATAACTCAAACTTTTGATTTGTGTGCTTTGAACTGAGGAAAGGCCATGATTGTTGATTTCATTTGGTTACCAGGACTATGCATGTGCCAGGCAGACAGGTTCTCACTGTTGTATTCATATTACACCTGAATACGTTCATTAAATTCTGTGACTGCAACGTAGGTGTCTGTGGTTCCTGTGCATCCCACAGAGGCTGCAACTTACACACACCTGTCCAAAAATCTAACAAGATCTGTAATTAGTCTGCGAGACCACTGTATGCTGCTTCTGTGTTTTATGAGTTGATGTCCACTAAGAGCCAAGACAACATGATGCCAGTTGTTGTCTCTTCAACCGGCTGAAACTGAGGTTTGCAAATTTGTTCCGATCCCAGACTTCTACCCATTTCAAGAGGTCACTACATTCATGGTGAGAAATGTCCCAAAGTGTAGCAACATTGTAGCACATTGAGGCAAGCCTGAAGCAAGACAGCTTTTCACATTTAATAAAAAAGTTTATGAGAAATATGCCAAAGCATCGCTTTGGACACTGCCAGTATGGCCTTGCTTTTTCACTTTATGCAAACATAATGTCATTTGTTTTTATCTGAGCTTCATTAGAGCAGAAGTAATACAAACCTGACTACCACTCTCCGACATGGAACTATGAACACTTACATGGTGGTAGGCCATTATGATGGCGCTACAGCGACACTTCATTGCAGAAGTATAATTTGGACTTAAGCAGATAATGAAGGTTTTCTGCAACTGGTGCCAAGCAGCTCAGCAGGGTCCTCCTACAACTGTTCCGGTCCTAACTGGACCAAGGGGTGGTCCCCTTGCTTTGGAAAACCGTCCCTAAAAAGGACAAGGCTTGCCCTCTAAAAGACCACAATCACCAGTCATGAAGGTCTTAGAGAAGGGGGGTAGATGATGCTAACCTGCTCCTCCTTGACCCTATCCATGGCTACATGCAGAACAGTGGAGCCTTGCAAGGCTGCTATTCATGGACCTTCTTCCATATTCAACACCATACAGCCTGCCATCTTTTTCAGAAAACTTAGCACCCAGTTCAATTTAGACCATGGTCTAATTTTATGGATTATGGACTCAGAGGCACACGACAAACCTGCACGGAATCACCACACGGATCCGTCCATTCCGCCCTCCTGTTCATCATCTACACTAATGAATATAGGGGCTCCCTCACCAAACCACCACCTCCTCAAATTCGCAGATGTCACTCTGGTCTGAACAGGAACATGGCTCCACCATCTGTGACCTATTAGAGTGGTGTGACGGTGCGCAGCTAGAGCTGAACTTCTCTGAGATCAAAGAGATGCTTAGATACTTTAGGAGGAAGCCCCTCAAGATGAACCCAGTGGTCATCCATGGTGAGGCAGTGGAGATCGCACACCAATAACAACACAAATGCCAAGGTGCCATCTTCGATGGCACCCTGCAAACTTTGTACAACCCTTCATTGAGAGTATCCTGTGTTTCTCCTTCATCAGCTGGTTCCCATCCCTCACTGCCAAAACCAAAAACCACCTTCTAAGCATTGTGAACCACTGCTCTAAAACACCTGGAGTGTCCTTCCATAGCCTAGCCTCATTCCTCAAGCAGCAGGCCAGGAGGAAGGCCCATGACATCCTAGGGGACAGTACCCACTTGATCCACCTCCAGTTCCAAACCCTCCCTCCCAGGTGCTGCCTCCACCTCCCAAAACACTCCACCAAAAACATCATTTAACCCTGAGGTCATTCACTGAAGGGCAGTGCACTCTTCCCTGAGCTTAGCACTTGAGCCAACTTACAACTTTATACATGTTCGTCTTTTCTTCTGTTAAACTTCTTATATTCTACTGTAGAATATCTGTGTTTGTGCTTACATGTGTGTCTTGTTGACTTTTGCCCCAAAGCTACATTGCCCTTTGGGGAATTAACAAAGTTGTGCTGAATTGAACTGAATCAGAACACTGCCCATCTGAAACACTATTAGTGCTGTAAACAATCAGTGGGTTAGCTATCAGATGCTACGAGGGCGACATGATTGTTACCAGTGTAAATGTAATTACAATAAACCAAGGACGGTTTCCCCCATGTCCCATTTCAGAAAGATAGTAAAAGATATTGCTGAAAATATGACACTGTTAGTTCCAAACAAGCTACCAGCTTTGTCAGTTTGAGGCACCACACAAGACACGCAAGCTTTAGCTTGCTTAGACCAGTTTTCAAAAACGGAGATGGCACCAGCCACGTCAGGATACGTTTTTGTTGTTGAAAAGGTGCTAAGAAAATTAAAGCTAAAGGCAACATGTGTTATACAGTACAGGCCAAAAGTTTGGACACACCTTCTCATTCAATGCGTTTTCTTTATTTTCATGACTATTTACATTGTAGATTCTCACTGAAGGAATCATAACTATGAATGAACACATGTGGAGTTATGTACTTAACAAAAAAAGGTGAAATAACTGAAAACATGTTTTATATTCTAGTTTCTTCAAAATAGCCACCCTTTGCTCTGATTACTGCTTTGCACACTCTTGGCATTCTCTCGATGAGCTTCAAGAGGTAGTCACCTGAAATGGTTTTCCAACAGTCTTGAAGGAGTTTCCAGAGGTGTTTAGCACTTGTTGGCCCCTTTGCCTTCACTCTGCGGTCCAGCTCACCCCAAACCATCTGGATTGGGTTCAGGTCCGGTGACTGTGGAGGCCAGGTCATCTGCCGCAGCACTCCATCACTCTCCTTCTTGGTCAAATAGCCCTTACACAGCCTGGAGGTGTGTTTGGGCTCATTGTCCTGTTGAAAAATAAATGATGGTCCAACTAAACGCAAACCGGATGGGATGGCATGTCACTGCAGGATGCTGTGGTAGCCATGCTGGTTCAGTGTGCCTTCAATTTTGAATAAATCCCCAACAGTGTCACCAGCAAAACACCCCCACACCATCACACCTCCTCCTCCATGCTTCACAGTGGGAACCAGGCATGTGGAATCCATCCGTTCACCTTTTCTGCGTCTCACAAAGACACGGCGGTTGGAACCAAAGATCTCAAATTTGAACTCACCAGAACAAAGCACAGATTTCCACTGGTCTAATGTCCATTCCTTGTGTTTCTTGGCCCAAACAAATCTCTTCTGCTTGTTGCCTCTCCTTAGCAGTGGTTTCCTAGCAGCTATTTGACCATGAAGGCCTGATTCGCGCAGTCTCCTCTTAACAGATGTTCTAGAGATGGGTCTGCTGCTAGAACTCTGTGTGGCATTTATCTAGTCTCTGATCTGAGCTGCTGTTAACTTGCGATTTCTGAGGCTGGTGACTCGGATGAACTTGTCCTCAGAAGCAGAGGTGACTCTTGGTCTTCCTTTCCTGGGTCGGTCCTCATGTGTGCCAGTTTCGTTGTTGCGCTTGATGGTTTTTGCAACTCCACTTGGGGTCACATTTAGTTTTTGCAATTTTCCGGACTGACTGACCTTCATTTCTTAAAGTAATGATGGCCACTCGTTTTTCTTTAGTTAGCTGATTGGTTCTTGCCATAATATGAATTTTAACAGTTGTCCAATAGGGCTGTCGGCTGTGTAGTAACCTGACTTCTGCACAACACAACTGATGGTCCCAACCCCATTGATAAAGCAAGAAATTCCACTAATTAACCCTGATAAGGCACACCTGTGAAGTGAAAACCATTTCAGGTGACTACCTCTTGAAGCTCATCCAGAGAATGCCAAGAGTGTGCAAAGCAGTAATCAGAGCAAAGGGTGGCTATTTTGAAGAAATTAGAATATAAAACATGTTTTCAGTTATTTCACCTTTTTTTGTTAAGTACATAACTCCATATGTGTTCATTCATAGTTTTGATTCCTTCAATTAGAATCTACAATGTAAATAGTCATGAAAATAAAGAAAACACGTTGAATGAGAAGGTGTGTCCAAACTTTTGGCCTGTACTGTATATCTAAAAATTAAATACTTTTGCATCAGAGTTACGAGTGTGTGGCTTCCCTCTCCTGCTTAGGAAATAAAAACTAACAGCTACTTCGAATGCAGAGTAAAAAAACCAAAGAAAAAATCAAACGCTGATGGGCTAGGAGAACAGAACATGCAAAATGCAGTCTTGGCACCTGTATACAGCCTACAGATACAAGCCATTTTGACATTCCTGAAATCTGGAGAATCAGTTGAGCTGCCAGAGGTGTGACCCTCAGCTCAGCAGGGCTGGAAGGTGGTTTCTCATTGGTTCTCTCTACAACACAGAGCTACACATCCTAGATAGATAGATAGATAGATAGATAGATATACTTTATTGATCCCAACCAGGGAAATTCTGTGTGTTTTGTGCTGCTGTCACCAACATGAAACAGAGATATGTTGCAGAACCAACAGCCTTTCCTTCTGCTGTGAAAACAAAAACCTGCGCTGACCCGCTCAACCCACGGCCGCCAACAAACCAGTGTAGCGCTCCCAGTCCCGTTTACGCCTCACACTACAATATGAGCACTGTAATAGTATACAGCAAACTTTTGTTTAGCTAGCAAACCCATTTTAATCACCAATTAACAAGCCACAATCAATACATTTCCAAAGAACGTGCTCTGGTTTATGCTGCCATGGCTCCAGCACACATTTCAACACACCGCTCTGACCCGGCGGCTGCTGGTCGTCACTGCATTCACTGTGTTTGACCTCCACACTTTTGTTAGTGAACTTCAACAGAAATGTGTCCGGGATGTGTATTGATATTCCAGAATTAACTTACGTTTTCCCCATTGTGTCATTCAACGCTATTAAACATAATGTTAGCAAAGTAGTGGCTGAATGCTAATGTTAGCTGTCATCTAATGTTAGCTAACAAGAGACCAAATATATTGTTTTACCTGGCAATCTGGCCCAGCGAGCCTTTGGGTTTTTACTAGCCTTTATTTTCTCTGATGCTGATCAATCGGGAAACGCCGAAACGATAAGCTTTGGTCAGATTCAATACTTTGATAAAATCTGAAAAAACTGTAACACAGCAGTGCACCTTTATATTTTTAATTGCAGTGTTTCAGCTCCCCACCATGAGCGTGATCTCAGAGGAAAATGGCCGCCGTGTGAACATGGTCTCTTTAGTGGTGTGTACGCGCCACTTCCAACGGAGGTCCAATCATTTCCAATGGCAGAGTGAGTTATGGCTGCACCGCTGTGCTGTTCTGCAGGTTTTACATGTTCTGCATTTCTTACACATCTCCACTGACAATGCAGGCATGAAGTGGACCAACACTGCTACGCCTCACCAGCGCCCTGCTTGGTTTTCCTGGTGAAAGAATTCCACTAGTCAGGCAAATCAATAACAAACTGATGCAACAATCAATACTAGTGATCAGTTTGGTGTCATCAGCTGGGAGCCCGGGCCGCAGGCTGCGTGTGTCAGAGGAAAGCATCCCAGCTGAGGAGAGCTGAGCTGAGGCTAGCTAGCAGGCCCAGGCCTCAGGCTGAGGCCACCGGCCGGCCCGAACCCGAGGCTCCGTCCCACCGGGGCCACGCGCCCCGCGCGCACGCGGATTACCTTCTGCACGGTCGGAGCGGCGAGTGTCGGACGGAGCGGTTTAGATCCCACAGCGACAGCCTCCACGGCGACGCACAATTCCCAACATCATCGTGTATTTTTCAAGAAGGGAAAACAGCATGCGTCCCTGCACGGTGACGTCACCGCCCCGTCTTCATCATCGCCTTCTAGTGCGCAGCCTCGGCCGCCATCTTGCTGTCGCCACCTGGTTCAAAACGAGTCCCGCAACTTCCAGAGGGACGAGGCGGCGGAGGGTCCGAGGCAGGAGCCGGGGCGGGGGGCCGGGGCGGGGCGGGGCTGCTCTGCTCCGGGACGGGAGACCGAAGCTCCAGCTCCGGTCCGAGGAGGAGGAGGCGAGGAGCGGCCGGACGGAGCGGCACGGAGCGGCAGGCTGAGCTGCTGCTGTTAGCATGACACCGTCTACCTGCTGGGGGAACCGGGATGTTAACTGGTCACTGATCTGGAGTCTGTTCATGTCGGCTCATGCTGTGCAGTTTGACTCCGTGTAACGTCTGATCAGACAGGCAGGGCTCCGACTACAGCCTGGAGCCCCGCAGTAGTCAGGATAAACACGGTGCAATGGACGCTAACCAGTGTGTGTGTGTGTGGGGGGGGGGTTCTTCCTAACCACTGGCTTTACTGTGTTAGCTGGTTCACTGTGACTCGCTGTGTGAAGAGTGTGTTTCAGTGTGTGTTTCAGTGTGTGTGTGCAGCCGTCTCTCCTCTCTGGCATCACACACACACACACACACACACACTCTGTACTAGACTCCATGTCTTCATGGTTTGCATTAAACTCGCGCTGCCTTCGTTTCCCGCATCGCACGCGCAGAGAGGAGGCGGCCGTGCGGGATCTCGTGCGGGACTGACGCGGGGCGGGGAGAGCCCGCGGAGCCTCGGCGGGTTTGAGCTCCGGGTTTAAATAAATGTGTTTACAGCCGCTGGATCATCACTGAGCTGCTCACAGAGAGAGAGAGAGCAACATGGCCGCTAGGAGCCACACACACACACAGAGCAACATGGCCGCTAGGAGACACACACACACACACACACACAGAGCTGCAGGCTGTTGTTATACGGACTCGGTGGTCCTCTGAGGCCCAGCTGTCTGTAAATATGATGTTAGAGTCAATATTCAGATAGAAACTGTTGGCGCGGCGTCTCTTTAATGTCCGGCTGCTATTGGCAGAGCAGGCCCGCAGAGCCCGGCGCATGCGCAGCAGCGACTCAGACGGCAGCCCGTTTTCCTTTGTATACAAAACACACCGAACACACCGAGGGGTTTATGTTAGATGTCGCGTACGAAAACACATATTTATTCCCGCTCAGGTGAAATGAAACACCGTCCCTGCAGACGGAAGCCGGAGGAAAAAAACGCAAACGAGCTGCAGCGACACCCGGAGGCCGCCGAGCGAACTGCGTTAGCTGCCGAGCTAGCAGCCCCAGCCGCAGCCTATGGGCAGCCTGTTAGCCTGCAGCCTGTTAGCCTGCAGCCTGTTAGCCTGCAGCGGCCGCCAGGTGGCCGCCGCGTCGCTGCGGTTCAAACCCCGCAGGTTACCGCAGAGACGGTGAGCAGGCAGCCAGGGCAGCCAGAAACAGCCTGTCAGCGCTTTGTCTGTCTGTTCGTGTGAGATGCAGAGCAGCAGATGGCGGCGCTGCTCGTCTGCACTGTTAAAAAAAAAAAAACACTGTATTTGCTTGTAAATGATATTTAAATTATACAAAACGATCAAAATGGAGCTGAAGGTGCCGACGGGAGGGGCGACTCTCCAAAGCGTCTCCATCTTGAGACATGATGTGTGTGTGTGTGTGTGTGTGTGTGTGTGTGTGTGTGTGTGTGTGTGTGTGTGTGTGTGTAGCTGGAGGACATGGAGCTGAGAGGAAACAGCCTGATGTGTTTCATCCACCACGACACACACATCCTGTTTTTTTTTTTTTTTTTTAATCCTAGTCTGGTCAGGATTACTGTGTTCAGTCCGTCTCCGTGTGGAAACGTGGCGTTCCAGTGGAGCTGAATGAAATAAAAAGATGAAACCAGTGTGTGTGTGTGTGTGTGTGTGTGTGTGTGTGTGTGTGATGAACTGTCCCAGCCCCTGTGAGGAACACGGAGTTATAAAACAGACAGGCTGGGCCTCTGCTGGGGAAACACACAGGACTGGGTTGTATTTGATAAAAAAAAAAAATCAGTTTACTTTCTTTTTGAAACGTGGCTCTGTTGTGTTGGAAGAACGTGCCTCAGCTCCGTCCTCCACCATGTCCTGTATTTTCTGTGTTTCATTATGATTATTGTTCTTATTTATTGCTGGTTTATTGTGTTCCAGGACAGGAGGCCTGACTCTGACTCTCAGCGCACTGTCTGCAGCTGCAGGAGGGTGTGTGTGTGTGTGTGTGTGTGTGTGTGTGTGTGTGATGATAAGAAATGTGGAGAAATCATAAAACCCAAGTAATACTTTATTCATTCATCATGAGTATGACACATCATCTGCTTGGTGTGCAGCGCAGGGCGACAGGTCTGAGCCCGGCGGCAGGGCGACAGGTAAGGCCGTCGCAGCGTCTGCTCGTCACATCCAGGTTGTATCTCTGGAAGAAAACACGATATACAATATACAAAACATTTTGAAATATTAAAACGTCAAAGTCCCTTGATATCCCGACACGAGGAATGCTCAGAAAGTGTAAAAAAAAAAAAAAAAAGATCAAGGGTCTAGTCATTTCAGAGACGAAGGCGTTAGTGGACCGAGCGCAGCGACTTTTAGGAAGTGATGACACACAGAGCTCAGCTAGCAGCTACAGGGACTCTGAATGTTTTTTTTTTTTTTAAATAAGGCACAACCAAAACATGAGCCAGCGTCCGGCTGCTGGTTAAAGTGTTAATCTGAAGCCCTGAGTGTCACTACAACATCCCAGATTCCTACTAAACGACAGGATTACATGTTTAGAGCACACGGGACGCGTGTCCTGCCATGTTCAGTGACCCGGTCCCGGGCCGGGGGGGCGCGCCGGTCCCATCAGACACAACGCTCTGCTCAAGGGGACGGGACAGTCAGATGAGGGACCCGGCGCCCGCCTGTAATCCTAATCCAGAATAAAACCTGCTGTGTGTGCAGGGAGGGGGTTCAGAGTTAGAGAGGACCCCACAGTCGACGGAGGAGGCAGTTTATTGGTCTAAAATGAGGGAGGGGGCGTGGCCTCAGGTGCGAGCAGAGCCGACAGGAAGTAGTCTGTGCGAGCCCAGCAGGAAGTGGAGGAGGGACAGGAAGTGGTCTCTGGTCCAATCACAGCTCACACATTAATGACGACATCCTCCTCCTCCTCCTCCTCCTCGTCCCTCACTTCCTGTAACGTGTCCATCGACTCCGTCCTCCCCCTCCCTCCCCCCGCCGCCGCCGCCGCCGCCGCCGCCGCCGCCGCCTCCTCCTCCTCCTCGGTGGCGGCGCAGGGCCCGATGATGTATCTGTAATCCCCCCCGATGGCCAGCGCGGCGCCGGACGCCACCATCAGCCAGTCCTTCTCCTCGTCCTCCGTCCCGCCGCACTGCCACGGGACGCCCCAGCTCGCCGCCGCCTCCAGACCCAGGCCCCTGGCCCCCGCCCCGGAGGCCCCGACCTCCTCGTCCGCCTCCTCCTCGCCCTCCAGGTTGACGTAGAGCAGCGGCTCCTTGGTGGGGGCGGGGCTTAGGCTGAGCCACAGCGCCTCCAGCTGCTCGATCAGGTGCTGGAAGCTCGGCCGACATTTGGGCACGGGACTCCAGCAGCTGTGCATGATCTCATAACTGAGGGAGAGAGGCAGGGTCACACACACACACACACACACACACACACAGCTCAGGTGCTACCTCACCTTTTCTATCAAAAATTATCATTTTTTTAAATTAAAAAACTATCGACATGTTTTGCAGTGGTCAGGATGACCTGCTGCTCTGCCAACATTTAGGCAGGAAAAATAAAACTCAAAAAAACAAAAACAAAACAACAATAATGACAATGAGAATGAGAACAATAATAATAATAATAATAATAATAATAATGATAATAATGGTTAAATAAAACATGAAACCCTTTCATAACCATGACGACCCAGTTTCTACCTGTGACATCACAGAGACGTCACAGCGCGGGGTCAGTGCGTGTGTGTGTGTGTGTGTGTGTGTGTGTGTGTGTGTGTGCCTCACATGTCGTCTCTGCAGTCCGCCGGCTGTTTCAGACGCTCTCCTTTGATCAGGTATTCGTAGATCTCGGAGTTTTCCACGCCGGGATACGGAGTCTGTCCACGCGCCATGATCTCCCACATCGTCACGCCGAACGCCCACTGAGACCACACACACACACACACACACACACACACACACACACACACAATGTGGATGGAGGTAAAAACACTGTTCTGTCCTCTTCATGTTGAAATATTTCATCATAAAACAGGAGCTTCATGAATGCATCCAGAGCAGTTTAACAGTGTGTGTGTGTGTGTGTGTGTGTGTGTGTTAGAGTTCTCATCAGGCCTGAAAATTAAGACCCTACCCTAACCGGCCCTACTGGGCCAGCCCGAGGCCCTACCCGACCCGACTAATGAGCCGAACTTTAGGCCCGACAGCCTGGTAAAGCCTTTTTTTTAGATCTTAATGTAGCTAAGACAAAAGAACTAGTTATAGATTATAGGAAAAGCAGCCCTGCCCCCATAGTGAGTGTGATACACGGTGAAGAGGTCCAACTAGTGGACT
>NC_044001.1:973817-976317 GCF_902150065.1 Myripristis murdjan | reverse complement strand
GTGTGTGTGTGCGTGTGTGTGTGTGTGCGTGTGTGTGTGCGTGTGTGTGTGTGTGCGTGTGTCTGTGTGTGTGTGAGACAGACCTTTGCCCAGCATGTGTCCCAGGGTCAGCAGTCTCTCTGGGATCAGGACGTCCTGCAGTTTGGCCTTCAGGTCGTCGTTGATGCCCAGACTGTCCACTAGAGGGAGACACACACTGATTACTTCACATACACACCAATGACTCTGTGTGTGTGTGTGTGTGTGTGTGTGTGTCCAGTTCATGAATCTTTTTGATTGTCTTGATTCAGAGAGATTTGATTCTCAGTGGAGCAGCGATGAGAGGGAGGAGGCATAAACCAGGGATCCCAGGCAGCACAGATTATTAGTAATCCAGGACATGAACAACTGATGCACTGATATTTAGGACTGATATTCATTTGTAGTCATCAGAAAATGGCCGTGTCAAAATGTCCTGTAGAAACGCCCAAACAGACCTTACTTTAAGTTAACAGTCAGTCAGTCAGACAAACTATTTAACACAATAAAACAATACAACAGCATCCAGAACAGAAAATACAAGTGTTCATCAATTATGTTATATTAGAAAAAAAAAATACAAAAGCAGCTAAAAGAAAATCACCAAAAAGGTGAAAATGTGAAAAAAGTGGTTCTGTGCGTGGCGAGCGGACCACAGCTGGAATAAAAACCCTCTCGTCTTTTTTTGTCTCCTTCAGTGAGCGCTGCCAGCTGACAGGCGGCACGGCGGCGGGTCAGAGCCGCGGGACGAGGGCGAGGGGAAAAACTCCAACATCTCCAGGATTAAAGCCAGAAATGTACAAACTTGTTAAAAAAATAAAGATATAAATTTACAAGACAGATCTCACAAATTTATGAGAAAAAAAGAAAATTACTGAGGTTTTTTCCCTCATAAATTCACCGCCTTAATCTCAGAGAATATCCAAGTTTTTTCTCAAAAAATTATGACTTTAATCTCAGAGAATATCCAAGTTTTTTCTCATAAATTTATGACTTTAATCTCAGAGAATATCCAAGTTTTTTCTCATAAATTTATGACTTTAATCTCAGAGAATATCCAAGTTTTTTCTCAAAAAATTATGACTTTAATCTTGGAGTTTTTTCTCTCAGAATATCACCACCGCTCCCCGGCTCCATAACGTCTTTCTCCCTCGTGGAACTGCTTTCTCATGAAGGGGCACGGAGGGGGGCGTGGCCCTACGGCGTCACGGGGGCGTGGCCCTACGGCGTCACGGGGGCGTGGCCCTACGGCGTCATGGGGGCGTCACTTTCCATCAGTGAGCCAGGTTTCACTAGAGATCAGGGGGCGGAGCTGAGCAGACATTGAAAGGAGAAGCTCCGCCCCCATGCTGTTTGACGGACAGGTGAGGTGCGGGCGGTGTCAGTAAATACAGGCCGTCTGAGGAACTGGAGCTGAGGAACGGGTCAATACAGGCGCCAGTATTGTGTGTTGGAGGACAGACGGACGGTAAACAGCTGCTGAAACACCGCCGCCACCCTCCTCCTCCTCCTCCTCCTCCTCCTCCTCCTCCTCCTCCTCCTCCTCCTCCTCCCCCTCCCCCTCCCCCTCGTCCTTCTCCTCCTCCTCCTCCTCCTGCCTCTCTCCTCACAGTGTGCAGACTTCACTTATTATTCTTTATTTTGCAAGATACATGAACTCAAAAACTGAATCTGTAAATATGCAAGTGTGTGTGTGTGTGTGTGTGTGTGTGTGACACTCACAGGTGGACTCCTGCAGCTCCACACAGTTCCTGTTGAAGGAGCGAGCGGCCGTGAACGACACCGAGCTCTCCGCTCCTGGAGGTTTGAAGGCGGAGCTGCAGGCAGGTGGAGGGACAACACTGTTATTCCCCACAGATTATAATATGCAGATTATATACACAGATTATATATATAGATTATATATACAGATTATAAGCATGTTGTTATTAAATCATTAGCATGCTCGTACCCAAACTGCGTCTCTTTGCCGCGGCGACGCACCAGCGCCGACAGGAACAGACCCAACATGGCCGCCACCAGCAAACCCAGTAGGAGGCCCACCCACATGTGGCTCCGCCCACCTGGGACCTGCACTGCTGGGAGCACACATACAGCTGTCAGCCAATCAATCAATCAATCAATCAATCAAATGATGATGATAAAACACACAGACAACCACACAGAATTCAAAGGTTTCAGTTTTGTAAAAGGAAGACAACACACACACACACACACACACACACACACACACACACACACACACACACACACACACACACTCACACACACACTGCAGTGCATACCGGCGGCGGGCAGCAGCAGCAGGGGCGGGCTCCAGGGGCCGCAGCCAATCACAGTGCAGGCTGACACCTGGAAGGAGGCGTTGAAGAATCTTCCCGCTCCTGACAGGTGAGCCTCGTTCTGCTTGAACAGCAGAGCCTCCTGCACAGCATGACACGGCACAATGAAGCATGACACGGCACCACGGAGCATGACACGG
>NC_044001.1:963817-968817 GCF_902150065.1 Myripristis murdjan | reverse complement strand
AGTGACCTAATGGGTGCAAGTGTTGTCTGGTTGGCTTGGCCCCAAACAGTTATACAGTAGGATAAATGAGAAAATATCATGGCATGCATGAACTGTTGTGCTGCCTTAAGGGGTATGTATTGTCTAATCAGGCGAAAGCAGTTTAAATTGGTTTTGACAGTTTTGCACAGCCTCTTCATGTGTCGATCAAACTTCAGTTGAGAATCTAAAATAACACCCAAAAATTTAAATTCGTCTACCTGATCTATTTCTATCTTATTTATCTTTATTCCAGAATTTTCATTGGCTTTCCTCTTCATTGAAAAGCACATCGACACTGTCTTTTTGTAATTCAAAGTCAAATGATTATTTTGAATCCATTGTGACACACCAGACATTTCTTTTGATAGTATTTCTGCTGCCATCTGAGGAGTTTTTGCAGAAACATATACAATTGTGTCGTCTGCATACATTTGGCATTTAGCTCTTTTGCAGCTGACGGGTAAATCGTTAATATATAAACTAAAAAGCAAGAGGCCCAGAATCCCTCAGAATCAAAGACGACGTTTCGACCAAACTAAAAAGACTAAAAAGACGACTGAGGAAGTCCGTTTGGTCGAAACGTCGTCTTTTTAGTCAATAAAGTTTATTGGGAGCTCCAATTCAGTGCGCGGATTTTCCTCCTTTTCTCGTTTGGATCCTCTGATCACCCGGCACCTGGCCTAAAACAGGATTGGATGTGGCACAACCACTCTGTCTTCTGAATATGTTTATTCAGCCACGGTAAAGCCCTGCGCCGTCGTGGGTGTTTCGATGGCTGACTATATTTCTGCATCAAATCTGTGAGTGTTTTCATCATTATAGCACAGCAGGTGTTTACCTCATGAGTTTGCATAACATCGTCCCAGTTAATATTCCGTAATTCATTTTCAAATTGTGCCGTCTTGTTCTTGGGGATGCCTGCAAACTCTGATTTACCGGAGTCATTGCACCAGGATTGTAGATGTTTTTTCGTTAATTTTCTAACAGTTAAAACCACGTTGGCTCGTCGGTTCTTTAATTATTTGCTGGAAATTATGTTTTGAATAGATTGTTTTTAGTTTTTGTTTGCTGCCTTTGTCCAACCAATTTATATTATAGTCTCCTAGAACAACAGTTTCACAGGAGGATTATATAAAATCACAATGTTAAATTTGTTGTTTCTGTTGTGGCTGTTGTTGTGGCTGTTGTTTCGGTTGTGGCTGTTGTTGTGGTTGTTGTTGTTGTTTCTGTTGTGGCTGTTGTTGTGGTTGTTGTTGTTGATTCAGTTGTGGCTGTTGTTTCTGTTGTGGCTGTTGTTGTGGTTGTTGTTGTTTCTGTTGTGGCTGTTGTTGTGGCTGTTGTTGTGGTTGTTGTTGTTGATTCAGTTGTGGCTGTTGTTTCTGTTGTGGCTGTTGTTGTGGTTGTTGTTGTTTCTGTTGTGGCTGTTGTTGTGGCTGTTGTTGTGGTTGTTGTTGTTGATTCAGTTGTGGCTGTTGTTTCTGTTGTGGCTGTTGTGGTTGTTGTTGTTTCTGTTGTGGCTGTTGTTGTGGCTGTTGTTTCTGTTGTGGCTGTTGTTGTGTCTGTTGTTTCTGTTGTGGCTGTTGTGTCTGTTGTTGTTGATTCTGTTGTGGCTGTTGTTGTGGTTGTTGTTGTTGATTCTGTTGTGGCTGTTGTTTCTGTTGTGGCTGTTGTTGTGGCTGTTGTTTCTGTTGTGGCTGTTGTTATGGTTGTTGTTGTTTCTGTTGTGGCTGTTGTTTCTGTTGTGGCTGTTGTTGTGGTTGTTGTTGTTTCTGTTGTGGCTGTTGTTTCTGTTGTGGCTGTTTTTGTGGTTGTTGTTGTTTCTGTTGTGGCTGTCGTTGTGGCTGTTGTTTCTGTTGTGGCTGTTGTTGTGGTTGTTGTTGTTTCTGTTGTGGCTGTTGTTTCTGTTGTGGCTGTCGTTGTGGCTGTTGTTTCTGTTGTGGTTGTTGTTGTTGTTGTTTCTGTTGTGGCTGTTGTTGTGGTTGTTGTTGTTTCTGTTGTGGCTGTCGTTGTGGCTGTTGTTTCTGTTGTGGCTGTTGTTGTGGTTGTTGTTGTTTCTGTTGTGGCTGTCGTTGTGGCTGTTGTTTCTGTTGTGGCTGTTGTTGTGGTTGTTGTTGTTTCTGTTGTGGCTGTTGTTTCTGTTGTGGCTGTCGTTGTGGCTGTTGTTTCTGTTGTTTCTGTTGTGGTTGTTGTTGTTGTTGTTTCTGTTGTGGCTGTTGTTTCTGTTGTGGCTGTCGTTGTGGCTGTTGTTGTTAAAGGGACATTTCAAAGGCCCATGTCCAGTTTTGTTTTTGGGGTGACTGTTTCTTTAACAGCTGCTGGATTCCTGGCAGCAGCTTCCTGCAAGATAATCCTGCACACTGACAGGAAACCGTGTGTGTGTGTGTGTGTGTGTGTGTGTGTGTGTGTGTGTGTGTGTGTGTGTACATGATGTATGTACAATATAGAGTTCCTATTCCCCTGGTCCAGTGGATCCAATTATAGAACATAAAAATCCATTAGAGAGAGGAAACCAAGATGTGTGTGTGTGTGTGTGTGTGTGTGTGTGTGTGTGTGTGTGTGTGTGTGATATGGTGACGTGCAGCTGTTTAAGTCATTCTGACTCATTCCAACACATAAACATGACAGGGACATATAAATGACACACACACACACACACACACACACACACACACACACACACACACACACAGCAGCACTGGTTCCTGGTCAGGTGACGTCACTGTGCGCTCCTACAAACAGGAAGTATGTTGAGGATCTCTGTACATCCACAGCTCACACACACACACACACACACAGCAGAGGACTGTGTGTGTGTGTGTGTGTGTATGTGCGTGTGTGTGTGTGTGCGTGTGTGTGTGTGTGTGTGTGTGTGTGTGTTCAGTTCAGTTCAGGCTGTTGTTGCTGAACCAGCTCACCGTCCTGTGACTGACTTCATCACTTCACTAATCATTTTCTTTCATGGTCCAATAAATCCAACACTCCCATAAACCTGTGTGTGTGTGTGTGTGTGTGTGTGTGTGTGTGTGTGTGTGCATAAACAGAACACATGACAGCTATGCAGTACATTCTTCCTTGAAATGTATGACTAAGCCTGGTGACTGTAAGTACTATAAGACACACACGCGCGCACACACACACACACACACACACACACACACACACACAGGAGGTGCAGTGTGAGTCATATCAAACAGGACTTGATGGAGCTATTGATTAGAGAGGAGAGGGGAGGGGAGATTATAATCTGTGGTCAAAATTTTTTTTTTTTTTTACAAAAGTAACAAGGATGAGCAGTTTGAAAATGAATTAATGAATTAATCCACACACACACACACACACACACACTGTGGAGAGTTGTTTTGTTTTTGTGTTTTGTTGCATCCTGTTGTTTACTGTTGTCTTTATATTGCTTCTTGTATCGCTTTTAAAGCATTTTTTCTTTTGCACTATTTAACTGTGTTTTCATATTTCGCTGTTTGTGCACCGAGGAGAAGCTCAGAGTGAGGCGGTTTTTGGATTCTCTGCATGTCTGACACACAACTGCACAACTGACGATAGAGCATCTTGAATCTTGAATCTCTCAGCCTCCCTCAAAGTATTAATGTTATAATGACATGTGACCATGTGACCATGTGACCATGTGACCATGTGTTCATTAAACCTGTTTCTCAAAGCTCTGTCACGGGACACCTGGTGGACGAAGGCGGGCACGTCTCACCTGGGACGTGCAGGATGGAGGGGGAGGGGCGCACGCCGCCCTCCTGCACCCCCCCCAGCCACCACAGCACCTCCACGGGCTCCGGCGGCCCCACGGCGGCACACGTCAGGTTGAAGGGCACGGCGGGCAGCGTGGCCACGTCCTGCGGCTCCTGGACGAAGTGAGGCACGCCTGCAGGGGACAGGGGGGCACGGGGGGGGGGTCAGGACTTTGGAAATCAAGCAACAACAGAGACAGGTGTGTGTGTGTGTGTGTGTGTGTGTGTGTTACCTTCCACGGTGATCCAGGCAGGTTCTGAGGAGAAGGTGAGGCCGTGGAACTCGACCTCACACCAGTACTGACCTGCATCCTGCTGCTGCACCGACTTCACACTGACACACACACACACACACACACACACACACACACACACACACAAATCCTGAGATTAAAGTCATGATTTTATGAGAACAAACTTTGACAAACCTGAGATTATAAAGTCACAAATTAGCCAGAAAACGCTCTGTGGGGTTTCTGAGGTCGGATTCGAACCCGCGACGCTGCGATGACTCGGGACGCCTTGTGCAGGTGGGACGGCTCTACCAGGTGAGCTGCCGGGGCCAAAACTCAACTCAACTCAACTCAGCTTTATTTCTATAGCACTTTAAAAACAACTACAGCTGAAAACAAAGTGCTGTACACAAATGATAATAGAACAACAAAACAGAAAGAACAGAAAGAATAAAAACAATCAAACAAATTAAAACAGAGCAACATCTGATGCTATCATTTAAAATCAATGTGCATAAAAGATCATAAAACCAAACAGTAAAAGCAATAAAACAGTAAAAAGGACAATAAAACAAATAAAACAGAGCGACGTCTCAAACTGGGTTAAAAGCCAATGAATAAAAAAAAAAAAATAAAAGTTAAGAAAATGTGTTTCTCCCAGTCACTTAGGGACGGGCTGCAGGGGGGAGGGACGGTGGGCGGTCCAGCCCCCGGCCCCCGGCCCCCGGCCCCCCTCGGGGCGCTCTGACAGGACTCCCGGTCCTCTGCGGCGTTCTGCCACATTCCTCCAGCTTAGCGCCGCCGCCCCGTCCCATTCACGGCGGCTCAGAGCGGCCTGTGGCTCCGGGGCCGATGAGGGGCCGCGGTGACGAAACACGGGATTAAGCCTGACAGAGGATCACAGGGGCCGACTAATCTGGAGCCGACAGCCACGCTCAGCAGGACGCCTGCTGCCAGAGCGTCTGCTGGGACGCTGAGGGGCAAGAGGCCT
>NC_044001.1:586317-616317 GCF_902150065.1 Myripristis murdjan | reverse complement strand
AGACTGAAGACAGTGAGGACGACTGGAGAGCGAGCAGAGAGCCTCAGGCGGCTCCAGAGTCCCAGGACAGACTCCTCAGTGAGGACACAGCTGACACCCCCCACAGAGTCCACTCAGAGAGCAGACAGGTGACCTGCTCACTTTGTGGCAGGTGTTTCAGCGGGAGCTCTCGGCTGGACAGACACATGAGGATCCACACGGGGGACAGACCCTTCAGCTGCTCTGTGTGCAGCAAACGCTTCAACCAGCAGGAGCACCTGAGCCGACACATGGTGACGCACAGCGGGGAGAAGCCGCACGGCTGCAGCGAGTGTGGAAAAGGATTCACACAGGTGAACGATCTGAAGGTCCACATGAGACGTCACACCGGAGAGAAACCCTACAGCTGCAGCGCCTGTGGGACGAGCTTTCACCGCCGGGACTGGCTCAGGAGACACCGGTGTGGCGGCGAGCCGACAGAGGGGAAACCTCACGGCTGCGGCGCGAGCGGCGGGACGGACGCAGCCGTCCACGGCGGGGAGAAAGCGTTCAGCTGCAGCGTGTGCTGGAAGAGATTCTGCAGCAAGAGAGACACGCTGAGACACATGAGGACGCACACGGGGGACAAACCCTTCAGCTGCTGCGTCTGCAGCAACACTTTCAGACAGAAGTCACACTTGTCCTTACACATGAGGACGCACACCGGGGAGAAACCCTACAGCTGCAGCGCCTGTGGGCGGAGCTTCAACCGGCAGGGACACCTCAGAGGACACAAGTGTGCCGGCAAGAGACGGACCGGAGAAACGCCATGACGTCCAGCGGTTTAGCGGCCTGCCGGTGTGTGTGTGTGTGTGTGTGTGTGTGTGTGTGTGTTTTCACATTCATAACAGCTTTTCTGAATTTGGTTTGTATTGAATAAGTCTGATTGAATGATTGTGATGCTACATATCAAAAACACATTTAAATTGTCTGAGCTGCAATAATCTTTATTGTTCACATTTAATATTTCCACTGAGGGTAAATGTGCTTTTTGTGAAAACTTTTCTAAAGAAATGAATTTGACTTGTCCCTCAGAGGCTTCCAGAGCACCAGCCTCCACGTCACTTTGTGCCTTGAAACTTTAACACACATCTGATCCTGATTAGCCCTGAATTATCAATTAGTTTTACTCTTATTTCATAAATAAATGAATACAGAAATCTTGGTTAATTTTCTGGTAATATTTTTTTTTTTTTTTTTTTTTAACTGATAAATTTTTTGTGCTGATTTCCTCACAGCCTTTTCTCCATGTTTTTGAGAGCTCGGGTTTCACAGGTTTAATATTTTGTGCAGCAGAAGGCAGCAGCTGTAGGGAGGAGAAACATTACTGAGCCGGAGGAGTGGGGGTAATATTCCACAAAAAAAAAAAACTCAGATATTCTCTAAGATTAAACTCACAAAGTTATGAGAAAACCTCAGATATTCTGAGAATAAAGTCATGAATTTCTAAGAAAAAAACTCATATTGTCTGAAACTAAATTCACAAATTCATAAGAAAAAAAAAAATCTGAGATTATAAACTCATAAATTTAGAAAGAAAAAACTGACAATCCTCAGCATGTGGACTCTGAAGAGACGTTGCTGTGACTTGGG
This sequence comes from Myripristis murdjan, assembly GCF_902150065.1. Lineage (NCBI taxonomy): Eukaryota > Metazoa > Chordata > Actinopteri > Holocentriformes > Holocentridae > Myripristis > Myripristis murdjan. The sequence continues at coordinate 614,706 of NC_044001.1, read as the reverse complement.
CCGATTCAGAAGAAAACAATCTGCTGATTCTGGGCTCAGATCAGCAGGATCTCCTTGTTCCTGTAGACCACAGGTGTCAAACTGGTGCCATGGAGGCTGAGAGGCTGCAGGTTTTCATTCCAACCAAAAACTCCACCAGGTGATGTCACTGATTAGTCCCGCCTCTCTGTTTGGAGGTGGGGTGATCAGTGAAATCACCTGGTGGAGTTGGAATGAAAACCTGCAGCCTCTTGGCCTCCATGGCACCAGTTTGACACCCCTGCTGTAGAATCTGCTGAGGGGATCAGCTGCAGGCCTGAGACACGGCCAGCAGGGGGCAGCACATGAAAACTGAAGAAGCAGAAGAAAATGTGTTTCTCTGAGGTTTTTTTGTGCATTTTGCCCCCGTCCCTCGGCTCCATCACTTCTGTGTTAACCAGGTGAGAGTTTCTGAGTGAGGGCAGAATAAAGGAGTCAGACAACAGACGTGATGTTAGATGTTTATGTTGAGTGAAGCCGAGGAGACAAACAGCCTGGAAACAGTCAGCGTGTTGACAGATTGATGGCCTCACACTCCTGCAGAGGAAACCCCTGCAGCCCGTCGCCCTGCTGAAGCCCCGTCCCAGAGACTCTCTGCACGTCCCACAACGTTCCTCTGATCTCCCCCCAAAGCGAGCAGTGCTCTCACTCCTCCTCCCTCTCCTCCAGCCGCTGGTTTCCATTCATTCCACCTCGATATGAACATGAACTCTGAGAAATGTCGAGGACTTTGTTCTCTGCAGAAGCAGAACATTATGAGGTGGAAACTCACACTTTTGGTTCTGTGATGTGAAATCTGTGGTTCCTTCGCAGGATTTGATCAACGGTTTGTTGACGTGGAAAATGTGAACGAGACAAACATTAAAAATCACTGGGACGGAGCTTTAAACTGGGACAGGAAACAGGAAGTGCAGGTTTCTGATGGATCACCACAACTGTCTTATTTTATCCCAAAATCGATCAATAGACCTGATCAGGAAAAGCCCTCTGTCTCTGAGGTGACACAGCTGATCGCCTTCCACAACAACAAAGTTAATGAGCTGCTTTAAGACTCTTTGACAAAATGGATCAAATAATGCCTAACATTATTCAAAAGTGTTAAATAAAACCATTAAAAGAGATTTAAATACATGTGGACCATGAAGGGAGCAGCTCTGAGGATTCCTTCATTCCAGGAGAAATTTACAACAACCTCTGGCTCCCGTAGTGTTTCCAGAGTTTACATTCGGAAATATCATTTCACTGCAGAAAACCTTAAACACATTATCAGGAAAAAAAAAGCCTATGATCTAAAAGCCATTCAACAGAGCTGCTACTTTGCTTTAAACTCCAGAGCATTCAGGAGTTTGTTTCCAAAATGACAAAAAAAAAAAAAAAAAAAAAAAAATTAATTAATCAAATCTTTCTTTTAAATAAAGAATAATTAAATTTATTTTCTCTTGACAAAAATGTTCAATTCAGGCTCACATTCTTATGAAGGTTTATCACTCAATATATATATATATATATTAATATAAATCAACATTAGGGCTGACAACATTCAATAATATTCAATAACTGGTCCTGAGAAATTTTCAATTCTCAGATTTTTCTGGACCTGAAAGACACCGTCCCGGCCGTCAGGACACACACACACACACACACACTCGTGTCGTGTGTGTGTGTGTGTGTGTGTGTGTGTGTGTGTGGAGCAGCAGTCCTATCTATCTAGCTCCGCCCCGGCACCATCACAGATATCCACCTGTGTCCTGTGCACCGTCCACACCACAGAAGAAGAGCACAGCTGAGACCAGATCAGTGTTCCTGTGGCCTGAAGGTCGAGGCGGAGGGAACGGGCTGTTTTCAGATCGAGGCCTAAACGGAGAGGCGACGCTGACTGATCAAAGAAATATTGTGCCGCCCAGCATTTTGGAAACAAACTCTGTTGATTTGCTCATAAAGTGAAGCTGCAGATGCCTAAGGTGTGCAGATTACATTCTGTTAGTGTGCAGGTGAGTCCCTGTGAGTCCCTGAGAGGCTGCGGCTCCTCCTCCTCGCCGTCCGGACGCTCCGCTCCTCCTCCGGCTTCAACTCTCTGTCTGGGTGTTAAAAGCTCGGCTGTTTGTGCTCAGCCGCCGCCAGGTGGCGCCGTGCTCAGTCTGAAGATGCCGTGGTCCCGCCTGCGGGCCGCCGCCGCAGTTCCCGGTCGGGCCTGCGGGTGGCGCCGCGGCCCCTGAGCCCCGGCCTGTGTCCTCAGGAGAACTTCTTCTTGGTGGCGGTGAAGCGCTCCATGTACTGAGAGGAGAAGCAGCACTGATTATCTGATATTCATATATGATATTATCATCTGATTATTAGCAAACAGACCTGGATCAATTAAAAAAACAATGTCTTGTATTATTAAATTAATATTTTAGAAAGAATTAGAAAGTTAGAAGAAGCTGGCCATAAATGAAACCAAACATAACCTGAAAATCTGAAGAAATGACCGTGTTTATAATTATTAAAATAACGTATTAACCTTCAGATCAGGTGGCTTGTGTGTGAATGTGTGAGAGAGGCTCTGTCCTTGTTCAGATTATTTTGGTGGTTTTCATATCAATCATCATGTCAATCAACATTACACCTGACACATCCTGAACACTGGCTGTGAAAGTCGAGCGGGGCGTTCGTTGTTTGATTCCACGCGTGTCAGATCCACTCAGGATCTGTCTGGAGTGTCGCTCAGGATTATTTCATCATCTCTCAGTCTATATTTGAGCAGAGATTATCAGAGAGCAGGAGGGATTATGAGCGTCTGACGGCAGGAAGTAATCTCATTGCTCTGCTGAGACGTGCTCCTGCCACACACACACACACACCTGGGCTCTACCTGGGTTTGTGTTCCATCCATCAGAGCGAACCTCAGCTGACGTGACCTTTAACCCTTCCAATCCCAGGAGGCCGGGAGCGGGCACGTTTATGAAGGGAATAAATAAAATAATTTCTTGTAACTGTTTTGAACATTTTTTTTAAATTGAATTTGATTTAAGGTCTCTCTCATTGTGTGTGTGTGTGTGTGTGTGTGTGTGTGTGTGTGTGTCTTTTACTATGAGTACTGTAGTTGTTGTTTCTGTCGTTTTAATGCTTACTGTGTGTGTGTGTGTGGGTGTGTGTATACATGTAAGCCTTTTTTTTTTAGCCTTGTCAAAGGAAAATTTCTGGCACCTTCTGGGTCAGACAATAAATTCTATCTATCTATCTATCTATCTATCAAGGGACACCTGTCCCAATGATTTTGGGGGGGCAGTTCTGTTGTAATGTTATGGCACTTTTCATGCAATTTATTTTAAAAATATAACTGTCATAATTATAAATTATTTCCTTGTAATTTCTATTTCTATTTTTATTTTTAAAAAATTCTACAAAGCCCCTCGAGGAGAATATTTCATTACTGTGAGGGACGGAGTGACTTCACTGTTTCCTCCTGCAGTCCAAACCTTCATGCAGTGTTTGGATTTGACACAGCTTTATTTTGACCTTAACACTGAAATATGAGGACACACTGCTTAAAGCCGAGTCGTCATGAACCCTGTCATTAAAGTTTTTATGAATAAACATTTTTTCACGGAAGAATTTCAGAGGCAATATAATGTTGTGTTTCAAAGCCAAATCCCACAGTAAGTCCTCTCATTTCAGTCTGAAGTCAAAATAAAGCAGCATCAGATCCAAACGCTCCGTGAATGTGTGGATTACAGGAGGAAATGCACAATTAAGTCATTTGTGGCTTCAAATGACTAATCTGAAGGTACAGATTAGGAAACTGTTCTGCTGGGGGTCTGAGGGGGGAGGGGGGGGCTCGTCGGAGGCTCACCTTGTCGTATCCCTCCAGGTCCCTCATCCTCTTGACCTCGAACAGGTTTCCCTCCACAGACAGCAGGCTGACCTGCGACTCGCCCAGGATGGACAGAGGGATGGAGGACAGCTCCAGGCAGTTCTCCTCCAGCCGCAGGACCTTCAGCCGGGGACAGCGAGACACCGAGGCCGCCACCGCCGAGATCTGCCGGGCCGGGACGGCGGCGTTTAAGGAAATCATTTTCAATAAACATCCAGTGACTCAGCTGCTCACAGAGGCTCAACTCACAATGACTCACACTGGACAAACTGGCCAAACTGACCAGACATGCTTATTTGTGTTGTAAAACATGTTGTTTACTATTTTAAAAAATGATGTTATGAGTTTTATGGCCAGTAAAAAAATATTTTTGGCTGGTAAATTTTCTCAGTTTACCACAGGCAGATGAGCCAGGAAGTTAATTGTGGCCCCTGGGTATCAGGCTCTATTTCAACTTTAGACACCTGACTGTGTTCCAGGCTCTGGGCCCCAGTGGTGCTCTAGGTTCTGGTTCTCTGTAGTACCTGGTTCTGGTTGAGGTTGATCTCGATGGCCTGCAGCTCGGACACCTCGGCCGGGACGTTCTGGATGCGGTTGCGGGACAGGTCGAGCAGGTCCAGCTGCCTCAGGGTTCCCAGGCCGGAGGGGAAGTCGCGCAGCTGGTTCCCGGCCAGGCAGAGGGTCCGCAGGGCTTTGAGCTGGTTGAGCGAGGCAGGAAGCTGCTGCAACTGGTTCCCATTCAGACTCAGAGTCTCCAGCTTCTTCAGCTTGCCCATCTCACTGGGAATACTGGCTGAGGAGGCACGGCACAGATGGATGTTTAAACTGCTGCACAGTGCGGTGGGACAAGCAGTTACTGGGGTGAAATACAGTGGTCCCTCGTTAATCGCAGGAGTTATGTTCTAAAAATAAACCGCAATAGGCGAAATCCGCGAAGTAGTCAGCTTTATTTTTTACAATTATTCTAGATGTTTTAAGGCTGTAAAACCCCTCACTACACACTTTATACACTTTTCTCAGACAGGTATTGACATTTTCTCACTTTTCTCTCTTGTTTAAACTCTCAAAGTTCAAACCTTTGTAGAAAAATAAGTCCAGTAAAAAAAAAACATGCAAAATTGCACTAAAAAAAATCCGCGAAACTGCGAGGCCGCGAAAGGTGGCCTCGCAGATACAGTTGTCCCTCGCGTTATAGCGAGGGACAACTGTATCTCAAAAACAAAGGACATGCGACACACTGAAGACCTCAATAAACCCTGAACCTGAATCACCAAGCTGTGTGTCATCTGCACAGATCACAATCATGAACCTTCAGTCTGATAGGATCCAGTGGAAGCATCCAAAAATTAAATGAGGGGGGACCAAGAACTGATCCCTGTGGAACCCCCACACGGGGCTGTGCCCAATCTCCATTAACCATGTAACCACGGTAACGTGCTTCTGTGGTGGATAAAGCTAATTAACTGTCAGTTAAATAAATTTAAAAGATAAAATTGTCTTTTTGTCAAGGAGAGATGTGCTGTTCTGTGCTCGGTGCTGACTCGCTAAATGGTTTGTTGAAAATGTGGCGAAATTGTTGTAAATGGACCAAACATTCAAAATCAATGGGATGGTGCTTTAAATCTTTGAGATTCAATGAGAATATTGTGTCTTGAATGCTTGGTGAAGGGTTGAGCTTCTGCACATGATCCGAGTCCTGTCCTGCCGCAGGACGAGAGGAAAGAGGCGGTCTGCGGCGCTGACGGGGCAGGACAGGGGATTTAAAACAGTCTGAAGTTGACCAGACATTTTGAAGGCACTCCTGATCACCGGCTTCTGGAGGCACTTCATCACGCAGCAGGTGCAGGTGCTGCTGACGGTGTGTGTGTGTGTGTGTGTGTGTGTGTGTGTGTGACGTGTGTGTGTGTGTGTGTGAGATGTGTGCAGGCTCACTGAGTTTGTTGGAGTTGAGCGTCAGGCTCTTCAGCTGCAGGAAGTTCCCGATGGCGGCAGGAAGAACCTCGATCTTGTTGCTGGACAGGTCGACGGTCCGCAGGTTCGCCGTCAGCCGCTGCAGCTCCTCTGGAAACTACGGCAACAACACAGAGTCAAAACAGAAATGTTATATCACCACAAATCCTCTTCATGTCAAAAGTTCACATTTTGGTTGTATGTTGTGAGATCTGATTTGATAAATGGTTTGTTGACATTCAGCCTGGATCAGACTCACACAGAGAGAAGACGTTCACTTCTTTCAAAACAAAAACAAGGACAGGAAGAGCATCAACCACTTAGTGGAGGCTTTTATCCAAAGTGCCTGACAACAGCAGCAGCTCTCCCAGTGGGAGTTGAACCAACAACCCTGACGATGTTAATGTGCTCCACAAAAAACAGAGAGACAGAGAAAGACAGAGAGACAGAGATATTGTTTATATATGTATCTTATGTGTGTGTGTGTTGTGTAGTTTATACTGTGTATATATAGATATATAATTAACAAATGTTAATTTCAACGGTGCTGAAATGTTTTATGTATTCATTAATGTTTTAATGTTTGGTTTTTGTGTCCAAATATTTGAACAAATTGTACTTTGATGCTTTGGCAAAACTAATATTTTAACTTTCAAGCCAGTAAAGACTTTGAAATGAGACAGAGAGAGACAGACAGAGAGAGAGAGAGTGAGACAGACAGAGTGAGACAGACAGAGTGACAGGCAGAGAGACACAGAGAGAGAGAGACAGGCAGAAAGAGAGAGAGCAGTGTGTGTGTGTGTGTGTGTGTGTGTGTGTGTGTGTGTGTGTACCTCGACCAGGCCCTTCCCGGTCAGCTGGAAGACTCCCGTCTTTTGGGAGGTTTCCAGGTGAGACTTGAGTGCGCTGTTTCCCATCTGGGCTGCTGCACACCTGCACACCTGTCCTGTGTCCTGTCCTGTCCCGTCAGGTAGAGTCCCTGCTGAGGCTGGAGCTGCTCAGCTGCAGTCAGGGTGGTGCAGCTCTCCGCCTGTCTCCAGATCAGCTGTCTGTCTGTCTGTCTGTCTGTCCGGCAGGGTGTGTTGGTTTCGTCTCTGCAGAGGATCAGAGGATCAGGGCGGTGAGGGCGGCGGCTCTGTGAACCAAACACCAGCTAACTCCACAATCAGCCTCCAACAGCCGGAGAACACGGTCCTGCCTGCACTTTACAACTCTGCCGTGAGGGAACCTGCTGAGAACCCGGCAGAACCCTGCAGAACAGCAGCGAGTCCGGCTGTTTCACCCAAAACACCGAGAGCTGACTTGTAGCGTTAGCCTGCTAGCCTGTTAGCCTGCTAGCCTGTTAGCCGGGCTAACACCGCGGCTTTTACTTCCGTCAACAAAGTGTAAAGTGTGTAAAACAACACGGTCCGCTAAACCGCCCGAGGAGGAGGCGGCCTGTCAGCGGGGGTGCTGCTTAATCCGGTTTCTGTGCGGAGAGACGAGCAGACAGACAGACAGGCGGGCAGACAGACAGGCTCCGCTGCTGCTAGCGGAAACACAAACGGCACTTCCGGTTATATTTCAAAATAAGAGGCTTTACTAGCGAACACGGTAAATACACAGGGCTGGGACGACATGCTGAACTCCCGATTCACTACTATCGCGATACTTGGCTGCCAATTCGATATGTATTGCGATTCTTAAGTTTCGTGATTCAATATTAGAATTTATGTTTTTTTCCCACCCGAATTCTCCTCTAGTTTGTGTCTGTAAAGTTTCCTGAGGCTGTGATTCTCCTAGAGGTCACTACAGGTCATTTTATACAGCGACGTCCAGTATGGATCACTGACAGGCTCACAATTCGCTGCTCATTAGTTTTTTTTTTTGTTTTTTTTTTATGGCCAAACATTGTGTATAAACATAAACACCAGGTCAGATTCTCAAGAGAATAAATAAATTATAAGCATTAATGAAATTATAAGACATAGAACTTAGAAAACTTTATTGTCACTGTACATTGTACCACGAAATTCTGTTTGGTCCTTTTCTCAGCAAACAAGCTCAAATACACAAAACAATCAATAAAAGTACAAATAAGACAATAAAAGGATGAGTATAAAAATATAAAAATAGCAGCTGTATAAAAACCTCAGGTAAAGTGGCGGCAGCAGTCAGTGTAAAAACAGCAGCAAGGGGGTTCAGCAGTGCAGTGCAAAGGATGCAGAGTGACTCAGTCAGTGCTTAGGGGCTGGGGTGTGTGTGTGTGTGTGTGTGTGTGTGTGTGTGTGTGTGTGTGTGTGTGTGTGCAGAGGGGGTGATGGAGGCCACAGCTCTGGGGAAAAGGGAAGGGGGGAAAACAGTCAGTGACATAGAACAATAAATAAGAAGTATAGAGACATGTGCATGAGAAATTTGGGAAAAAAGATGTGGATTATAATTAAATAGGTGCATTAATCCTATATGTGCATTAATCCTAGTTCTAAAAAAAAACAAAAAAAAAAAAAAAACGTGCATAATCTATTGACATGTGCATCAATCCCACAAAATATTGCAGCAATTAATCCAGAAATTTGGCATTTGTAAAAAAAAAAAAAAAAAAAAAAAAGTCTGTCTATTTACACCATGTACACACAGGGATATTGCACGGCTGAAATGCTTTAAAACATCTGGGGGCACTTCATCACGCATTTCAGACACATAAGTCCATATAACAATTAAGAAAATTAAAAAATAAAAATAAAAACAACAGACAAAAATAATCCTATAATCCTATATCCTATCCTATAACATTATTGCCAGGTTAAATTATTAAATAAACGGTTAAGTGGTGTGCACGTGGGGCGGTATTACTCTTGACCTCCGCTAAGGGGCAGTAAGGACAAACATAGGTACTTCTTCAGCACCGGAAGTGATTTTTGAACGTGAGCCGGAAAAAACAGCGAAGCAGAAACAAACTCTCCGGCGGGCTGAGCTGCAGGTTACACACGGTAAGGAAAAAAAAACATATATACGGAATTATCTGCACAGCTAAATAACTTGATGTGTTTTATAATATAAACATGTGGCCAAAGTTAATATTGTTTAGATGCTTGTTGATGACATTAGCGTTATATTAACGTTATTTGACTGACAGCCTCGATCCCAGCGACGCTTCTATTAAAAACCAGAGAGTTTGACGCCGCTTGGCTTTTTGGAAACCTACATCACAAACCTTGACATAAATTGAATTGTCAGGAGCCTCTCTGTATTTCGGCATGAATCCAGCAGACAAAATATAAGTTATTTCAGTAATTTTAGGACAGTTTTTTTTTTTTTTTTTTTTTGCTTTGCAGTTTACTTAACAGACTTCCACCAAACCGGCCAGGCGGCGGCTGGGCCAGGACCTCCAGCGGAGATTTCCCTGAAAGAAAAGTCTTTTTAGTAGATTATGAATGCCGAATTAAACAGAGCTTTTTGGCTGTTCAGAAACAGCCACTGGTCATTTACGTGGCTCACACTTTTCGCTGATAATGAGAGTCACACGAAAATGCCGGATTTTTTAAATGGAGTCTGGCCTGTGAATTTGTCCGTGCAGGGAAATAACGGCCAATCAGAAGCAGAAATGCTTTATTGATAATTTTATTGGTCAGTTGCAGCTGCTCAGATTCTCGAGAGAAGAATAAATTATAAAAGCTAAAATCTGCGCCTACAGAAAACAGTGGCGTGTAAAGTGGGTGAGGTTCAGCACACCTGTACGGCGCTCAGCCCTAACCTCCGCTCCCCTCCAGGTGTTGCTATGGATCCGTCGGATGTGTGTGTGTTCTCGGTCAGCCCCGCGGCCCGCGTGCTGGCCAGGTGTGTGTCCCGAGGAGCTCTGAGTCAGGTGAGTCAGCTGGGAAACACGCTAACACACAGAGCAAAATCAGCAAAATGAACATAGCCGAACTTTACCTGCTGTGCAAAAAAAAAAAAAAAAAAAAAAAACTTCATGTTTGGTGGAAATGAAATATTGAAATATTGTCATTTCTGAAACACTAAAGTGCTGCTTTATTTTATTTAGATTATAATTAAATGATAACTGTCACTGTGGAGCTCATGTCATATGTTAACCCACACCACTCCACTTCTTTGGAAATCTGAATCAAATAACATGCATTTTATTTTTTATTTATTTTCTAACTGTATTCATTCCCATGTCCCTTTATTTGTTATTCACAACATCAGTGCCAGACTCAGGCTGCTTGAAGGGCAGGGGCCAAACAGGCTCCAGTGTGATGCATCATGTCTGATCAAATTGTCCTAATCAGAGATTAAGATTAACATTGTTGTTGGGTGATCCAGATTAAAAGCAAATCACTGAGAAAATGCACAGGGAAATAATAACCTTTCTAATTTTTACTCACAAACACCTCCAAAGTAAAACACAGAGGCAGCTATTAACATTTGTTTCACACACACACACACACACACACACCTACACACACACACACACACACACACACTCTGACATTTTCACTGCAAGTCATGAAAAATGACATCATTTGAGTAAAGTAAATATTTGTATGATTTTGAAAGTGTTCATTCCACAAATCATTTTAAAGAACAACAAACTGTGAGCTGCTGCTCTGAACGTTCCACTGTGGAACCCTCTGCAGGCTGCCAGCGCTGTGACATCATCAACACTGTGATGTCACACAGAGAGTCATGTGAACCCATTGGTGATGTCATCACATGATGATGTCAGTGATGATGATGATGTCATCAGGCATGGCAGGACTGCATAATGTCCTGACAGGAACGGTGAGTTTCATCCCGCATCTTGAAAAGATTCAGGTCCAACACACACCTTCACTGATCAGAATGCACAGCTGGGAGCTGCTACTCACCTTTAACAGCTGGAGGAGCGCCCTCGGTGGCCTCAGCGCCCTGAGGAGCCGGAGGCCGCCAGACGCCTCCAGGGAGGAGAATATGCCCCTCCACCAAGACAGCGAGGCTGGCAGCCAAAACACCGAGGTACCGCAAGTACCCAGTGACACCCAGGTACCGCGAGTACCCAGTGACACCCAGGTACCGCGAGTACCCAGTGACACCGAGGTACCGCGAGTACCCAGTGACACCCAGGTACCGCGAGTACCCAGTGACACCAAGGTACCGCGAGTACCCAGTGACACCGAGGTACCGCGAGTACCCAGTGACACCCAGGTACCGCGAGTACCCAGTGACACCGAGGTACCGCGAGTACCCGGAGACACCGAGGTACCGCGAGTACCCAGTGACACCGAGGTACCGCGAGTACCCAGTGACACCGAGGTACCGCAAGTACCCAGTGACACCGAGGTACCGCGAGTACCCAGAGACACAGAGGCCGGCCGGCCGATGGCCTGCACGGAGAGGGACATCGAGGTGAGACCCTCCGAACGGGACAGGTCTGTCTCTGAACACAGCAGACAGTTTGAAGTCTGTCAGGAAGAAAGCGGCGCTCTCCACCAAGGAAACAGCGCCCCCTGGCAAGACAGCAACACTGTCAATGAAAAGCCTGATAGACGGCGTCAAGTCAAGGATTTCCAAACCTTCCTGACCAAAGTGGACGCCACCATCCACCAACAGGCTGTAGAGCTCATGGTCTGTCAGGCGGAGAGGGACGCTCTCCACCAGGAGAACGAGGCCCTCTGCCAAGACACCAAGGCTCTCATTAAAGAGACTGACAGACTGCGGCAAGTCAAGGACTTCCAGGCCAACAAGCTAGCGGCCTTTGAGGAAGAGAACAAAATCCTCCTCAAAAAAGTGGAGGAGTTCAACTCCCAAACCAAAAACCTGGACTCCACCATCCACGAACAGGCTGCAAGGCTCAAGGTCTGTCAGGAGGAAAAGGATGTACTTGTCCAAGAGAAGAAGACACTTCAAGTGCACTTGGATGAGCAAGCTGGAGAGCTGAAGGCCTACAAGGAGCTCAACAAGACCCTGATTCAAAAAGTTGAGGAGAACAATTTGATAACCTCAGAATTGGACGGGACAGTCTCTGAGTGCGCCAACAAGCTCAACATCTGTCAGGCGGAAAAGAACGCTCTCCAGCGAGAGAATGCGACTCTCTGCCGCGACCTTGAAAAACTCAAAGTCCAAACTGTGGAACAGACTGGTGAGCTGATGATCTGCCAGCAGGAAAACAAGGTTCTTTTTACACAAAAGTGGGAAAACATCAGAAAGGCCACAGAACTGCAGAGGACTGTCGCTGAGCTGAACACAGAGCTCAGAGGCTGTCAGGCGGAGAGGGACGCCCTTTGCAAACAGAGCGTGGCCCTCCAGGAAAACAACAAAAAACTGGAGGTTATCATCTGCAAATGTGCAGCCATGCTGACGGCATGCGAGGATGAAAATAAAGACTTATTTCAAAGAAACGAGGACTTAAGTTTCATCAACGCAGAGCTGAACAGGACCATCACCGAGCACATGGCAAAATCAAGGCAGGCAGAAAAGGACGCCCTCGGCTGAGACACTGAGGAGCTGCAAGGCTGCCGGGACGAGCCCGCTGGAGAGCTGACGTCCCGCGACGAGGAGGACAAGGTCCTGCCCACAAAAATAACAACTTGTTCTTAATGACCTGCCTGGTTAAATAAAGGTTAAATTAAAAAAAAAAAAAAAAAAATCCTCCCCGACTCCATCTCTCTCTCTCTCTCTGTCTCTCTCTCTCTTTCCATTGCAAATATTAATAACGATATTTTTTAAAATACATCAGCCTCCATCTAACTGACTATTTCTCATTGCATCATTTTAATTCTCCACCTTGTTTTAGTGATTTTACTGGATTTTACCTGCTCACCTGGCTCACCTTTCAGAAAACTGTTATTGTGTGTGCAAATCACAGTGGGTGTGTGTTGTGCCTGACTCATTAACTTTGCCATTTTAAACAATTAAACTTCAATATATATAGATATAGATATATAGATAGATGTAGTTATATAGACGCACGCGCACACACACGAATGCATTCACACACACACACACACACACACACACACACAAATACAATACTGTAGATATGAAATTAATACACACATATAGAAATGCTTGTGAAAATATTAGATAATATGAATATTGTCATAATGAAATCCATTTTATTTATTTACTTATTTACATATTAATTACTTATTATTATTTGTATTATTTTATGTATATCATCACTCACTGTTTTGTTACCTGTCTGTCCAAAAATGCTTTGGCAATATTGTATATAATACAGTCATATATAGTCATATATAGATGTAGATATAGATCCAGCAGCATGGCTGCATCAGACCGGGTGAGCTCACTGCGGCGTGGCCTCTCTGCAGGAGGCCGTGGACTCGGCGTGCCGGCAGAGCCGCTGCGTCTCCTGGGAGCTGCAGGAGGCCGAGGAGCAGATGGGGCTGAGGAGGCGACTGGACCAGGTAGGACACAGCGCCCCCGCCTGTCTGATACCCTTTATTAATAACTGAGGATACTGATAACCGATATGGAGGGCTGATATTCATGTGCGGTCAGTTTGAAAATCACAGTGTCAAAAGTTGGTTTTAGAAAATGAAAGAAGACAATTAGCAAAATAAAATAAAATAATGAAATTTTTTTAAAAATGACAAAAATACATTACTAACTATGCAGATGATGAATGAGAAAAAACAGAAAATTATGTTTTACAAAATAAATAAATAAATAAAAGAACATGTCTGAATGCAGCCTCAGGCCTCCTCATTTTACTGAGGACCCCTCCGGGTCCCCGGACCCCACCTTGAAAACTATTAAATAAATCAGTTAGTCAATCAACAAAAAATTAATCAATCAGAAGTTTGATAATGGGATGAATACTTTGAGATAGGGCTGCATGATATGGGCCAAATGTAATACCTGTATAATATTTGAAATGTTGCGTGAAGTGACAGAGAAAATTAAGCTTCTTAAAAAAAACAACAGAATAAAAGCAAAACATAATTCCCGTAATCAGTTTAATAGATTGACATATGTACTTTATTGATCCCAAATTGGTAAAGTGTTGTGACGCAGGAATGACAGCAGAGCTACACCAAAGCTGATATAAATATATATATATATATATATATATATATATCTTTACAAAAATTACTAAATACAAGTAAGTACAATATGAAAGGGAATCAGTACAAAAAATATAAGGAAAAAAAGAAGAGCCTGTGCATTAGCCTGTAAGAGCTTTCTTGCAGTGCAGTTTTAATGCAGTGACTTCACAAAAATACGTTATTCATCAGAACAGATCAATCAGTGTCTCAGACGAGGCCGATCAAATTAATAATTTTTTTTTGGCTGCTTGTCAGACTGAGGATGTTTGATGACATCACTTTAGTCACGTCCAATCAGACTTTGGATTGAGTTTTACACTTTACATCAATAAAAACCCCGATAAATGGACGGACTAACGAACCGAGACGACGGTAACCTGAGCCGCTTTCTCTCTCGTCTGTTCAGCTGCAGCTTCAGCTGGAGCTCCTGAAGGCCGAGCAGGAGAACGCAGACGTCACACACACCTTCCACCTCAGTAAGCCACTGTGTGTGTGTGTGTGTGTGTGTGTCTCTGTGTGTGTGTGTTCTGTCTGTGAGTTTCTGATCTGTTCTGTTCATTTTAATTCGTTAAGGTCAGCACACACATTGGAAAAAAAACCTGGCCATTCTCTTATGCTGAAAAAGTTTGATTATTTTTATAAAACATTCTCATTTTCAACTTTCAAGATATTTAATAATTTGTCCCCTTTTTTTAAAAAAAACCCTCTGTAGTTCCCCTGGATGGTGCGTGCGGATTATTTTGTTCTGTTGTCTGTATTTTATGTAGTTCATTGTGTTATATATTAATTTAACTTAATTAAGTCAGATTAAGACAGTTGCTGTTCTGATATGTTCTTTTTGTTCTGTTTCTGGACTCTCTGCCCCCCTGCAGGTGGAAGGTTCCAGGTGCTGCAGGACGTGTCCCGTCACCTGCAGCAGGTGCTGCAGCAGCACAGCAGCCTGAGCCAGAGACTGATGAGGCCGCTGGCCCGCAGCAGCCTGCCGGTGCAGGCCCAGCTGCACAGGTCCGCTCTAACACACCTACATCTATACTGACTCACTGTCTACATCATCTACATCTATACTGACTCACTGTCTGTATCACCTACATCTAGACTGACTCACTGTCTACATCATCTACATCTATACTGACTCACTGTCTACATCATCTACATCTATACTGACTCACTGTCTACATCATCTACATCTATACTGACTCACTGTCTGTATCACCTACATCTAGACTGACTCACTGTCTGTATCACCTGCATCTATACTGACTCACTGTCTGTATTATCTAACTCTATACTGACTCACTGTCTGTATCACCTTCATCTATACTGACTCACTGTCTACATCATCTACATCTATATCAGTGGTTCTCAAATGGCGCTTTTCCACGAGCACCTACTCAGCTCGACTCGGTTTTGGTGGTTTTCCATTACAGTTGAGTTCCACCTCGCCGTGGGTGGAGTCGTCATAGCAACGTGGCCCCGCCCCCAAGCACAGAAAAGTCTCCACCTCTTCATGTGACCACGGTGCCGGTTTGCTCGCCGTTTACGGCACATTTCAGCTCGACTCAGCTCGACTGGAACCCCGGCCGAGTCGGTACTGAAATAGTACCTGGTACCAGGTACCACCACCTGATGGAAAAGCTTACAAACTGAGTCGAGCCGAGTAGGTGATCATGGAAAAGTGCCAAAACTGTTTTCAGTTTCTCTCTGAAATATATTTGTGTTGTTTATGTAGTTGTTTATTTGTTGTTTGCTGACCAGAGGCCTGTATCACAAAGTGGGATTCAGGCGTTAGCGAGATAACTTCAGGCTCCACTCCGGAAACCTGTCCTGGACCTGTCCTGAAAGCTAGCCTGCCCCGCAGCAGGCTATATGAGCCTGCTACATAGCTACATAGCTTTATGTAGGATTGAATCCTACATAAAGCTCCGCCCCCTGGCCAATCAGCTGTTTGCCAAAATGTGGCCTGCCCAATCATTGAGGATCCCATTGACCAATGAGTCCAAATGAGGAGAGCGTTACGGCGTGGGGAATAATTTGCCCCCAAAAAACATTTAGAGCTAATTAATTGTGCCATTTTAAATGTCCCTAAAATGTTGTGAACGCCTCTAAAACTGGTTAGTTGTTTATTTGTTGTTGTTGTTGTTGTTGTTTGTTTACCAGGTGCATGGTGCAGGTTATGTTGTTTATTTGTTGTTGTTGTTGTTGTTTGTTGAGCAGGTGCGTGGTGCAGGTTATGTTGTTTATTTGTTGTTGTTGTTGTTGTTGTTTGTTTACCAGGTGCATGGTGCAGGTTATGTTGTTTATTTGTTGTTGTTGTTGTTGTTTGTTTACCAGGTGCGTGGTGCAGGTCGTGTTGTTTATTTGTTGTTGTTGTTGTTGTTGTTTGTTTACCAGGTGCATGGTGCAGGTTATGTTGTTTATTTGTTGTTGTTGTTGTTGTTTGTTTACCAGGTGCGTGGTGCAGGTCGTGAAGATGCAGCTGGACTTCATCAGGAACCTGGAGGAGAACCTGAGCACCGTGCAGAGCCGCGCCTCCTGCAGCGACGCCGCCTCTCAGCTGGTAGGTCAACTTCAGCTGTCAATCAAAACGCCTCATAATGACCCGCAGGGGGCGGGGCTAGTCTCTTTTAATTAAAATCATCATGTGAATTAAACCCTAATTAACACAGCGAGGTCAGTGTTTATCACACTGGACATGCTGACACTGTCTTCTTCAATCTGTCTCTCTCTCTCTGCTTGTCTCTCTCTCTCTCTCTCTCTCTCTCTCTCTCTCTCTCTCTCTGTCTCTCTCTCTCTCTCTCTCTCTCTGCCTGTCTCTCTCTCTGCCTGTCTCTCTCTCAGAGCTCCTCTGTGGTGCGGCTGCTGGCTCAGGTCGTGGAGGTACAGAATCTGTCCAATCAGATTCTTCGCTGGAAGGAAGTGAGCGGCAGCGTGCTGACGGAAAGCTCCGCCTCCTCGGAGCAGACAGGAAGTCGTCTGATTGGACAGAGTCAGAGCGGTGCGGGCGTCTGAGGTGGCGAGCGCCAGACGGCCTCTGACAGAATAAATGTGTTCTATAACACACTGATAAGACCAGTGACAGAGAGGGGATGGGACCAGAGAAACATCTGAAACATTAGAGATGGAAAAAAATCATCTTTATGTTTTTATTGCGGTGAAATATTTCCTGTTTGTTATTTTTATATCATTACACGACACCTTATTTTGATGGAGGCCCTCACTTCCTGTTCCCGAGCCTTCCAAACGGCTCCCACGTCACATGACAGACTGGTCTGCGGCTGATTGGCCGGCGAGGAATGTTGAGGCCCCGCCCCCTCCGCTGCTCCGCCCTGTCACAGAGAATCAGCAAAGACTTCAGTTCCCAGCATGCCTTTCAACGTCCTGCAGGAAACCGCTCATCTCCTCTTTCTGTTTGTTTGTTGGAGTGAAAGTCTTTCAGTTTAAATAAAGTTTTCTTTCTCATAAATTTGTGAGTTTTTCCTCATAATTTACCACTTTAATCGCTGAAATTTCAAAGGTTTCTTCTTGGAGTATCAACGCAGCTCTAACCCACTGACCCGGCTCTAATTTTTTACCCTAAATTTTTTTTTCAGCCTGTAAACAACATATAAATAAATGTGTTAACAGCATTAAATATGAGCATTTACCCACTTTCTTGATTTGATTTTGAATCCTGAGCAGCAATCTGTGAACATTTCGTTGAAAAAAATCTGATAACTGGTTTCCCTAACCGAGGAGGAGCCCTGCCGGCCGCAGTTTTTCAGAAATGATTCTGTGTCGTATGAAACGTCACATGAACATGTTAACCTGTGTGGCAAAACCCAGCAGGAAGCAGCTGTTCGATCTGTGCTTTTCAAAAAGATCCAAATCAGATTACAGATTACGGCGTTTCCTCAAGCTGAAGCAGCAGCTGTGGCTTTTAAAACGCCTGTCTCACCTGTCACCCTGGAGACGGAGCTGCGACGTGATTGGCTCGGGCTCACCTGTCCGTCCTCAGCCTCGGCAGGAAGTGACATCACAGCTGTACACAGGAAGCAGCACATTTCCTTGTTTATACATTTCAGGGAAACGTTATGACGATCTGTCTGTCCCTGAGCTTCAGCGTGTCGACTCTCTGATCTCAAATTCTGAAATTAAGTTTAAATCCTTTTTTATCAAACTATTTCAACGTGCACCACTGATATTTTTTGTTTCCTATGTTTCCTCCTATGTACCTGTAAGGGGACGCGTACCTCTGTTTGAGAACCACTTTTCTACTGAGTTTAGTAAGTGCTCAGCGCTGCCCCCCGGTGGACAAAACGCTGCACTGTACTCTGTTTTTCAGCTTTAACTCTTTGCTCTGACCTCTGTATCGCCGACTCAGCAGCTCTGCCAGCAGCGGGGTGTTGTCGCGGATGCGGTTGCCTGGATACGGTGGGCTCCGCCCCTTCCTGCCCAGCAGCCGGTCCAGCAGCAGCAGTTTGAGCGTCACGATGCCGCGGTCGCACAGCCGCTGCAGCTGCAGGTCAGAGCGCCTCGGGTCAGGAAACACGTTTGACACGATCACTTTTTATTTCTAATTACATTCTGGACGACGTTCTGAAAGACGAGCGATTCATCTCAGTCCTTTAACATTTTACAAAATAAATGCACATAAATTTAAAAAAGTAATTAAAAAAAAGTCCCATATTTTTCCCACAATGTGTTTATACTTCCATTTTACATTTGTTTACCACCTTTACCTATTTTTAAAATCTTTCTTTTAATATTCACACATTTTTAATTCCCTGTTCTAAGCCCTGTCTAACTTTCCCTTCTGTCCTGCACCATAAAACCAGGCAGTAACTGAAAAGCAGGCAGCAAAAAACAGGTCAGCAAGATCTATGAAAGACGGAGTTGAAACAAATTAAGATACAGAAACAGTAAAATATGTAGAACCAAATAAGAAATAAAAACAATAAAATATGTAGCAGAGCAGAATAAAATAACAATACAGGAAGTGTGGCAGTTAAAATTCAGTGTTGATTAAATCAGTTTTCAGTCGTGGTTCATGTCAAACTGCAGCTCCTCCGGCCTCGGGGAGGAACCTGTTAAAAACGTCTTCGCTGACGATCCTCTTGTTTATGTGACAGTTTGTGTTTTAAAAAGCAGCAGCAGAGGATCTGAGAGGCTGTGAGGGATTAGAAAAGCACAGAGCATCACTGACTCCGTTTACCTGCACACCATATTCTGATTCAGGTCAGTATTCCGGTTAAGGTCATATTCAGAAAAAGCTGTTTATTTGCGCTGCAGCAGCTGGAATATTCTGTTTACATGTTACTCGGCATGTTCCCGTGTTTCGGTGTATTCCACGCTCTTATGTAATGCAACACTCAACCTGCGGGGGGCAGCAATACACGTATAGGTGTCTGGTCTGCTGGGAAAAAAAAGAAGAAGAAGAATTTCTGCGTTTTCTCCCATTGATATTCTCCATGATATTTTCAGTCTCTGATCAGCTGAAGGCAGACTGCAGTCTCCTGGCTCTTGCTGCTGTTCGCCATGCCATTCTCCCTGCTTGCAGTAACCATAGTAACAAAGACGCCCCAGGATTCCTTGTGAATCGAGCATGCACAGATGTACCTGAATATTCTGGTACGGGGCGTTTTCAGATTAAGGCGTTTACACGGCACAATATTCCGGTGAGAACAGGCACATGCCAGGGCTCTGATTCAGAATATTCTCCAACCACAATATGATCTTAATCGGGTTCGGTGTGTTTACATGACTCGTGCCCAACCGGAATATTGAGGATATTCCTCCTCCTATAATACAGGAATATGGTGTGCATGTAAACGTGGTCAGTGATGCAGGCCGGAGCCAAAACCATGAAGATCCTGGAAACCAGCAGCAGCTTAAAGTTTGAACTGAGTCGTGACAGACGCAGGGAGGCGCTGCAGCTCAGCTCAGCCTGGACTCGGCTTCTGGGTCAAAGTCCGGCAGCAGAATCTGAATTAACTGAATGAATGTGTTAGGAAAGAGCTTTAAACGTAAGGCTGCAAATGAAGCTGTGCTGGTCAGACGTACCTGTGTGTGCAGGAGGCTGCGCTGCGTCGGGCTGCAGCCGCAGAGCCGCAGCAGCTCCTGCAGCCGTCTGCACCAAACAGGAAACAGGAAACAGGCTTTAACCCCTCAACTCTCCGCTTCCCTTCAATCCTCACAACCCTCTTAAACAGACTTCTCTCAAAAACACATGAAAAAATGATCAGCAATTTAGCAGAACCTCACTGCGGCATTAGCAAGAAAACGTCAGTGAGAGCCCTGGTGCACCGTCGCAGGAAAATGACCAGCAGCCGATTTTAGATCAAAGCAACACAAACAACCAAAGAGCAGAAACTTAGAAGAGAAAAAAAACTCCTATTTTATGGCAAATTATTGGCAGCAGTTACTTCAAATTTACTCTCATATTTCAAATTCATCTCTACAAAACACACGCATGAATGAATAATAATATCGCAGTAATTTCATACATTTTTTGTTTTTTTATTGTCATTTTTACTCACCTGGGTACACATCAGCTTATGGACTGAATAATGGACGGGATTAAAATAAAAGGCCCCTACAGGTACAGTGTAGAACATAACACAGAAACTATGTTTGTGTGTGTGTGTGTGTGTGTGTGTGTGTGTGTGTGAGAGAGACCTGTGCACCAGTGGGTGGGGCTCCACAGCGAGCCGTGGCAGCAGGACGTCCTGCAGCTCGGCGGCGGCGTGGCGCTGCAGCAGCTGCACGGCGGCCAGACGCACCGCCGCCTCGCCGTCCCGCTGCAGGCAGGACAGCAGCCCCTCCTGCACGTCCCGGGACACAGGACCCAACGCCTCCACAGCTGCAACACACACACACACACTATTCAACACCTTCTTTGTTTTGTAAGTGAGTTTCAGTGTGGAAAGTCCGTGTCTGGGTGGATTACCCTCAAACACAACGTCTGCACGTCCTGGACCCTCAACCTGACCCCAGAAAAGATACTGTGGAACATGCACAGGTAAAAACTAGCAGAGAAAATTACCACAAAATGACCAGAAATAAATAATGAATGAATGAATAAATTGTAAAACCCCTTGAAATAAGAAAAAAAATTACAAGAAATCCATGTTTATAATAATAAAATATTATTATTATACACTTCAGAAAAATTAGCTAAAAATTACCAAAAAAAAAATACCAGAAACTTTGCAAGAAAATCTTTGAATTATCTGTCTGCCTGTCTATGTTGTTGATGCTGTTGTTGTTGTTGTTGTTGTTGATGTTGTTGTTGTTGATGTTGATGTTGTTGTTGTTGATGTTGTTGTTGCCCAGGTCAGGTGTGTGTGTCGGTACCTGTCACGGCAGCCAGGCGGACCGTCCCGGCTGGGTCGTCCTGCATCAGCTGCAGCAGCCGGGCAGTGACCTGAAACCAAACACACACACACCTCAGTCTGAAACCAAACACACACCTCAGTCTGAAACCAAACACACACACACCTCAGTCTGAAACCAAACACACACCTCAGTCTGAAACCAAACAGGTCCCGGGACCTCGTGGGGGCTGAGATGTGATAATGTTTGGAAACCTCCTGGGGTAAATATATCATTGTTTTATTGTTGTTGTTGTTTTTTTATTGTTCATTCTTCATTACAAATAGAGATTTTGAGATGTTTTAAATGTATTTTTGATGTTGTTCTGTTTTCTGTTCCTCCTGCCCGTCCTGACAGCCTCAGTGTCGGCAGCCAAAGAGTTAAACTGCCTGAACTCTGAGATTAAAGCAGAGAGAAGAAAATGTTCAGATGATCGTCACACACTTTCTGCATCCTAACAGCCTCTAGTTAAATTAAACTGAGGGGCCCCTGGAGGCCTCCCGGGGCCCCAGGAGGCCCCTCAGGGACTGTAAACTCTAATGATGCAGCTCTTCAGATGTTTTGCGTGGAAAAACTTCCTCCTTACAGCAAACAGCTGAGAGCAGGAACAAGGAGAACATTTCACTGTGAAACGTACAACAACATTCCACCTGTCTGTCTCTCTGTCTGTCTCTCTGTCTGTCTCTCTGTCTGTCTCTCTCTCTCTCTCTCTCTCTCCCTCCCTCACCTGGTCGTCCTCCAGCGGCAGCGTGGCGGTGATGATGCAGGCTTGCTTTCGGATGGAGACGTACTTGTCCTCGAGGCAGGTGAGGAGCGGCGGCAGCAGCCTCGGCGTCATGATCTGCAGGTGGCTGATCAGACGCAGAGCCTCCGCCCTGCACCTGAACGCCCCGCTCACCAGCTTCAGCCTGCAGCCAATCAGAGAGAGCGCACAGGATGACTGACAGCCGCACACAGACGTTATAGAGCTGGAGGCTCCACAAGAAAAATGTTTCCTCTCATTCCCACCTCCTATACAGACACTTCAGAAAATCCCTGAGTAAAGATTTATTCATGATTTAATTAGATTGGTCTGTCTGTGTGTGACCATCCAATCATGTTCCAGCGGTGTGGTTCCAAACTGACCGCAATGCCAGCAAAACGAGCGGCGGGACACAGAATAACCAGCAGTGACAGCGACGATGCTAAAACTCACAGCATCGCTTTGGATTGAAACCACACTTGAGTACTGCATGGAGTACGTGAGATTTTTAAAAAATGTTAATTTAAAAATATCAGTCATGCATAATTTCTGAAATAATTAGCCTATTCTATAATCAGGTCAATAAGAATAGAAGTGTAAGTTTGATAAATCACATGTTCTCTTCAGTTCTCCCTCTGGGTTCCGAGACCAAACAAATCCAGAAAGTGGATCAGTGGTTGAAGCTGGAAACAAGGAGGAAGAAGAGAAGAAGAAGCAGAAACACAAACAAGAGAATCTGCTCAGCATCAGGTTGTTGGTTCACCCTGATGGAGCTGGACTGACCCTCTGACCACAGGAGGCTCAACTGGTCAGGACCAACTGGACTGACCCTCTGACCACAGGAGGCTCAACTGGTCAGGACCAACTGGACCGACCCTCTGACCACAGGAGGCTCAACTGGTCAGGACCAACTGGGCTGGAGAATATTTCAGAGGGGAAACTTTACTGAAAACAGTTGGAGAACCACTGGAGCCTGCAGGGAACGTCCTACAGCAACGAAATGAACTATCTTACTCCTCAGTCTCTGGCTGTGTCCCAGTTCAGGGTCTGCATCCTTCGAAGTTGGCATTTGAAGGCCAGTTACGTCACAACACTGCGAGAAGGCCTGTCCCAATTCATCCAAAGTCGAAGGATCCTTCAAATGCGTCCTCCTTTTCAGCCGTTGGTAGCTGATTCGGATGATGCACCGCCACTATCCTTCTCAGGCTCCCGTATCCCAAGATACTTTGCGTGCTGTTGCTCAGTCTTAAAAAGTTAACTGAAGTGGCTACGGCGGCATCTAAATTCAGATTTCACTCTTATAAAATATTCGTTTTTTACTCATTTGAACATCCAACGCCATACATGTTAAACCAAAACCCCTTTCTTTACTGTTCTGTCTTGTCTGACGGAAAGAAACGTGATCTTTCTGTCTCCGGAGTTTGTTGTCATGGGAACGGCGGTTACCTGACCAGGAAATATTCCGAAGGCTAGACCGTCCCATTTGGTTGACGGGGAGGACGCTTCGTCCGAAGTCCAGGTCTTTGAAGGATGCAGACCCTGAATTGGGACACAGCTTCTCTGTCTGTCTGTCTGTCTGTCCTGTCTGTCTGCCTGTTGTGCTGGTCCTGTCGTCTCTCTGTACCTCAGCTCGTTGTGAAGGTTTCGTCCGTCTCCCAGCCTTGCCAGCGCCCGGGCGGCGGCGTGGCGAACCGCAGGGCTCCAGTCAGTCCACATCAGGTGGATCAGCTTGTTCACCACGTCCTGTTTCACACAATAATCAAAATAGTGAAAATAATAACTTGATAATGAGAAGTTGCTTTGAGAGGCAGCGGGTGCAGGTTTTCCTGGCGGGACGTCCTGGCCTCACCTTGCTGGAGCGTCCTGGCAGGTGGGACACGGCTGCACACGCCACCAGCCTCGCTCTGCTGTCGGTGCTGTTCAGCCGCTCGGCCAGCAGGGAGCGCACCAGAGCCTGCAGGACAGAGCGGAGGGGCAGTCAGTTTGAGTCACGCTCCAGCAGCAAAAAGAAAAAAAAATGACCACAGCAGGTAGAAGTTAGTTAGTTAGTTAAATTAGCAGCATAAATATAAAAAATTGAAAAAACTTAGAAGAAAATAACAAAAAAATAGCATTAACAATTAAAAAGTTACAAGAAAATTGTAAAAACAAAATGTAAAAATTGACAAGAAAACTGCATTTCTAATTGTTAATATATTTTATAATTATTTAATATATGACATTTAAAATATTAAAATTGAGAAAGGTCTGATCAGTGATGCTGGAGCAGCTTCCTTGTGTTTTAATGTTTGTGAAAGCATGAGCCTTTCACAAACAGTTAAATGAAGCTGTTCTTCATTTTGCTTGGCCCTTCCTGAAAGACCCAAAGACCCCCCCACCCCCCACCCCCCATAGTCCACACAATCAGATGTACAGCCTGTCAGCCAGTAAACCAGCCGAGCAGGCAGCTCTTACCGTCCGGCTGCTGATGAAGGCCAGCAGCGAAAGGGCCTGCTGGGCGTTGGGAGGAAGTCCCTGGGTGACGGGGGAGCTGTCCCGAGTGACAGGGGAGCCGTCCTGGGTCTGGTCTGGTGGGTGATCCAGGGTACTGGAGGGGTCCTGGGTGTTGGAGGCGTGGTCCCAGGTGTCGGCAGGAAGGTCACGGTGGAGGAAGAGTTGGGTGAGGAGTCTCTGGATCACCAACATGCTGCGGTCTCCGTTCAGGGCTAAACACTGAGCAGCTACCCAGCTGTCATGACCCACACCTGCAACATCTGCAACAGCATCAGCCGGCAGATAGCATGAATGTCTCCTACAGACAGGTCAGTGCCATGTAGCACAGGTTAGTACCATGGAAGACATGTTAGTACCATGGAAGACATGTTAGTACCTCGGAGGACAGGTTAGTACCTCGGAGGACAGGTGAGTACCTTGCAGGACGGTGTTAAGGAGGATCTCTGTGGCTCGGATATTTGGGAAGCCCATGACGTAGTGGCATACAGCGGCCGCCAGCTGGACTCGACTCATGCGATCATCCAGAGCTGAGGACAGGAGGGCCTGCAGCTCCTGAGGCATCGCCTCAACCAATACAGAACCATGACCTGAGGAGAGAGAGAACATTAATGGTATTGTGAAGGAAACACCACCACAGCATAATAAGGTCCTCATTTTTAACTGAGGTCCTCATCCATTTCAACCTACAGCTGAAGGTAAGTGCAAGATGACCTCACTGTATATACTCTGTGTGACCTCACAGAGAAGAAATACCTCCAGTGAGTTGGAAGCCACTCACCTGGCTGTGGTCCGGGTCGCCCCCTGGGCCTGGTGAGGGCTCTGGAGGCGCAGGTGCCGATGGCTCTTATCCTCACCTGGTAGTCCAGGCTGCTCAGGTCTCTCCTCAGACGCTCTGTGCTGACGCTCTGCCTGGGAGTCTCTGAAACACAAAGCGGCAGTGTGAGATGCTGTTGTAGCGTCTGTTGAAACCAGCTGCTAATGAACCTTTATGCTAAATACGTCAGCTTGTTGATCAGTTGTGCCTATAATTTGGTTTGGCTTCTGCTCTGGGACTCTGCTGGATGAGAGGAGACGGGACCAAATGAGGTGATGGCAAAATGTGCATTTTTTCCATTCAGCTTACATTATTGTGATTTTTGTGGCTTTATTTGATGCGACGGTGGTTGGAGACATGTTTGGTGTCATTAACCGCTGGCTGCATTCCACAAATGAGAAAAGGATGTTTGGCAAGGCTCACAGAAGTGTGTTAGACATGAACCCACCTCTGATAGCTCCATGTTCATTTTTTGTTGAACTCTGCTTCGTTTCAGGATCAGAATAATGTCTTAAAAATGCACTTTAATAAAAAAAAAAAGAAAAAAAAAAAGAGCTGAATTAGTTAAAATAAATGAATGTGAAAGTCTTTACAGTATTGGATTCTGATTGGCTGGCAGAAGCTCTCCTAATCAGAGACTGAATCACAGCGTGTGTTTACAAAAACTTCTGCAGAATCCTGGTGGTTTGAGCCCAGAATCACAACATTCTTATCAGCATCTGGACTTTGAAAAGACAGTGCTCATAATTTTCTCAGAAATTTGTGAGTTTTTTTCTCATAAATTTGCCACTTTAATCTTTTTCCCGAACACTGTTGTCCAACTGATAAAAAAAACAGTGAAATCTCGTGTTCAGGGGCGTGGGGTAACGGTAAAGACAGGAGAAGGACTCTGATTTTTCAAATTTCCATCTGGGAGAAGAAAACTACCAACCCTAAACTAGCAGTTAGCCTGCCTGACACTAGATGGTGCTGAACATAAAATAATTTGATCAAAAATGTCAGATTTTTCAGACCATCCTGTTTAACTGGATGTCTTTGAACGTTACATTACAACTGAGGAATGATCAAACCAGGAAGTGGCTGCTGTCGTCACCTCAGGTGAGGTGCACCTGCAGGGCGGAGGCTTTCCTGTTCAGATGCTGCACACTCACCTGATTGGACGGATTTCTGTCATTCATTAGTGAGGAGGCCAATCAGGGCAAAGTGTTTACCTGTTTGTTGGCCGGAGTGAAAACCTGCAGACTGACGGGACGTTTTTGGACCAAAACACTCACTGATCATCCAGACGCTCCGCCACTCCTCCACAGCGTAGCGCAGGAGTCTGAGGCCAGGCTCGGGGGTGTGGTCAGGCTCGGGGGTGTGGTCAGGCTTGTGGGTGTGGTCGGGCTCGTGGGCGTGGTCCGGAGGGGTATAACTATAAATTTAAATTGCAACCAATAAAACCTTCACAAATCTTTAAACGTCCTCTCTCATCCAAAATTACAACCAAATCAAATCCCTCAAACGTCTACTGACCTGTCTTCTTCTTCCTCCTCCCCTGCTCCTCCTCCTCCTCCTCCTCCTCCTCCTCCTCTGTTCACCTCCACATCCTTGCCTCCTGTCTTCCAGTCCAGCTGACCTCCCACCTGCTGCCGAGGAGCCCCAACAGCTGATGCCGGTGACACAGGTAACCCCAGTAACGAGGGTAACACTGATGATGAAGGTAACCCTGGTAAAGCAGATAACCCCAGAAATGCAGGTAACCCCGGTAACGAAGGTAACACTGATGATGAAGGTAACCCTGGTAAAGCAGGTAACCCCAGAAATGCAGGTAACCCCGGTAACGAAGGTAACACTGATGATGAAGGTAACCCTGGTAAAGCAGGTAACTCCAGTGATGAAGGTAATCCCAGTGACGAAAGTAACCCTAGTGATGCAGGTAACGCAGGTAACCCCGGTGATGAAGGTATACTTGGTGATGAAGGTAACCGTGATAATAAAGGTATCTTTGACAACTCAGGTAACTCAGGTAACTCCGGGAACTCCGGGAACTCCGGTAATGCAGGAGCCTCTTGTAACGTTTCTAACTCCAACAATACAGGTAACCCTGGTAACCCCGGTAACGCAGGTAATGCAGGTAACCCCGGTAACCGTGGTAACTGGCTGTGCCGGGCGGCCGGTCTGGTGGTCTTCCTCGGCAGTCTCTTCCTCCTGGCTTGGGGCCGCAGCGCTCCGCTGGGCGTGAACAAGCCGCTGAAGTCGGCCTGGCTGTAGGGGGCGCTGTCGGGGGCGAGCTCCGCCACCACGTCGTTGGAGAAGCTGAGGCCTGTGGCGGCGGCGGCCAGGTGGTGCTGGTAAAGATGCTGGGTTCTACCGATCTGGGCGGAGCTTAAAAATGAGGGCGCAGGTGAATCCATCTCACCTGTGAGCTGAAGGAAAGTGTATTTTCATGTTTTTGTCATCTTTAATCTTTAATCTTTCATTTCTAATCTTTAATCTTTACTGTGACTGAGGTGTTTTCAGGCAAGTGTGGATTTTTTCCACAAATGTGACACAGATCTGATTTTTTTTTTATATCAGTGTGAACAGCAAAAAACAAAACACAAAACACACTCTCAAACTAAAACTAAACTGAAAAGCTCAACTGAAAGCAGCAAACCCTCTCTGGAAACTAAACTGAACCGAAATCAAAAATTAAAAATAAAACCAAAGTAAAAAGTGAATGAAAAATACAAAACAAACTCTGGTTCAAATAATCATGTGCACAATATGATGATTTCCACTGAACTGAATCAACACGAGTGAAATTAAACTCTTCCTCATATCACTGAGGAAGAGGAAGTAATACCCAGAGTTCCCCTGGGCTGTTTAGTTTCAAACAACAACATTTCTTTTTCTCTGCTTTTTCTTTGTGGAAAAATAATTTTTCATGACCACAAACAAACAAACTGAGTGTCACGTTTGTTGTGTGTCAGGAAATAAAGTTTTCAGGTTCAAATGTAAAGCAGAGCTCACCGGAGCAGCTGATCTCCACCTGATGAATCTCTGTCCTGGTGTTTACTGGGGCGTCGTCATAGCAACCAGCCACGTTCAGCCCAGAGAGAGGGGAGGAGGACGGGAGGTCTCACTCTGCCTCCGTTTCCACAACCACAGACTCAACCGA